>NW_019384810.1:37415-92540 GCF_000671375.1 Centruroides sculpturatus
ATATATATATAATAAACTCCAGAATGTTCTGTTATAAAAATACGAGAAAGAGGTAGAAGATGCTGATGACTTGATCTTCTTCTTCCTTATTTTTTTTTTTAATAAAGAAAGGAGCATGAAAATGTAGAAAGGTACTGATGAATTTATCCGTGTATTCACCTTCTCTTATTTAAAAAGTACAATAAAGAGTTTAATACATTTTATTATAAATTTTAATAAAAATTACAACAGAGAGGCAAAGGAAAATGCTGATGACTTGATCTTCTTCTCCTCCTTCCTCTTTTATAAAGAAAGAAGCAGAAAAATATAGAATGATGCTGATGAATTTATCCTTCCCCTTCTCTTCTCCTTTAAAATTATAAATTAAAAAAACTTTTGATAAACCAGACAATCTTGCTTACATGTATCTATACTTATATGCCGCTATACTTTTCTTTTCTTCATCGATATATAAACAGGAAAAAAAAGAAAGAAAATATTTTTTGACTGCGACTGTCATAACAACAATTTTTGATTTCTTCTACAGAAAACTTCTTTTTTTTCTTCCTTTCATTCGTGAAATGATGTGTCTGCGTTTTTCGGACCATGTTTTGAACCTAGAAAGATCCATCAAGAGCTTTTTTTCTTTACACACACCCCCTCCCTTCTTTGCTTTCATTGGTTTTTCATAATCCATTTGACTGAAATCCACGAACTCCGGTCACCGCATCTTTGCCAATTTTTCAAAACATAAAATGAATCATGGCCACTGGTCGAATTTTTAGCCTGGAGATTTTTTCCCTCTTTCTTATAAATTCACTTGGTATTGGAAGTACTTGAAAAGACACTCGTATCTCGAGGGCATGTTTGCGTTTTCTAAAGAAAAAAAGAAATTGTACCTATGACCTTAACGAATTGAATAGAGTGTCTAACTATTCTCTATGGAAAATACTTATCATCGAGCTGCAATTTGAAAAAAATTGTGGTTTTATAACTGTCAGACTTCTTTAATCTCGAGAACGGCGTTAGATAGATGAATCTCGAGATCAGATATAGAAACCCTAGGGGCAGTAGGCCCCAATTAACTATTTACCAACTTCTGGTTTAGAACGGAAGTCACGTGATATCAATTCAAAAAATTTTCTTTTATAGGAGTTAGATAGATGACCGGCATGACTAAGTTGTTATCAGGAAAAGTATGATTTACAGGGGCAAGACACTAATTTGAGACCAGAGCATATATTTAAAATGAAGTTAATAAAAATATGATTGAAAATCGATGTCAAAATAATTTTATTATTTTTATACTACACTACGCTGTACTATAGAGTCGAAATCTTCCTATCAGCTCTAAGTATATTGAATTTATCCTTGTTTTTATCAAAAATAACTCCATATTCTTACTTATAAATGCCTTGATCATCAGTAAATCAATAATAAAAGTACTTTTTTACCCTTTAATACCACCTATAAGTACTAATATTTACATAAAATCTCATAAATTCAAGACTGACACACCTTGAAAATTTCAGAAAATTCCCATAATTTTTTAGGCTTTTATATTTGATAAAATTACTACTCATTGTAAAATTACGTTTATTTATTTAACTTCTTTTGTATAAATCATTTTAATATAATTTCTCGAATTATAAAGATTTTGCAAATTGTGGAAAGTAAGAGGAAAATAATTACGTAATGATAATTTATGCCTCGACATTCTCCTCCTCTTTTATAAGAAAAGAGAGGAAGAAAAGTTGAAGATGATGTTTTTTTTTTTTTCCTTTTTCACCCTCCTTTTGTTATATAGGAAAGGAAGAGTTGGAAGATGCTGATGCTTTCTACCTTTTTATGCCTCGACATTCTCCTCCTCTTTTATAAGAAAAGAGAGGAAGAAAAGTTGAAGATGATGTTTTTTTTTTTTTTCCTTTTTCACCCTCCTTTTGTTATATAGGAAAGGAAGAGTTGGAAGATGCTGATGCTTTCTACCTTTTTCATCTTCCTCTTTTTTCATCTCTCATAGAAAAAAGGAGAAGAAATAAATTGGAAAATTTTGGTTTTAATTTCATCTTTTATAGAGGAGAGAGAGATGGAAGAAGTTAGAACCTTTTACCTTTTTGCCTTTCTCCTTTTTATTTTATTTTACAAAAGGAAAGAAAAAATTATAAAGTGAAATTCATTAGCATTTCCTTTGTAATGAAAACCAGAAGAGAAAACGCGTAACCACTCGTTTTGTTTAATCAAAATAATTGTTTTAATTTATTATATTAAGTAAAATTTGTAATCAAACGTTTTCATGTTCTCATTATCTTTCCCAGGAAGAAGAGAAAATCATCAGCATTCTCATATTTCCACGTTTTAGTTTTTCCTGTATAGAAAAGAAGCAAAAGGACAGTAGGAAAGAAATCCTTTTCTTACTCTTTTATAAAATGCGAGTAAAATGACAAGAAGGAGCACATTTACGAATAATTTTCTCTTCTTCCTGTTTCTCTTTAATAAAAGAAGCCAAAAATATATATATAATAAACTCCAGAATGTTCTGTTATAAAAATACGAGAAAGAGGTAGAAGATGCTGATGACTTGATCTTCTTCTTCCTTATTATTTTTTTTTTAATAAAGAAAGGAGCATGAAAATGTAGAAAGGTACTGATGAATTTATCCGTGTATTCACCTTCTCTTATTTAAAAAGTACAATAAAGAGTTTAATACATTTTATTATAAATTTTAATAAAAATTACAACAGAGAGGCAAAGGAAAATGCTGATGACTTGATCTTCTTCTCCTCCTTCCTCTTTTATAAAGAAAGAAGCAGAAAAATATAGAATGATGCTGATGAATTTATCCTTCCCCTTCTCTTCTCCTTTAAAATTATAAATTAAAAAAACTTTTGATAAACCAGACAATCTTGCTTACATGCATCTATACTTATATGCCGCTATACTTTTCTTTTCTTCATCGATATATAAACAGGAAAAAAAAGAAAGAAAATATTTTTTGACTGCGACTGTCATAACAACAATTTTTGATTTCTTCTACAGAAAACTTCTTTTTTTTCTTCCTTTCATTCGTGAAATGATGTGTCTGCGTTTTTCGGACCATGTTTTGAACCTAGAAAGATCCATCAAGAGCTTTTTTTCTTTACACACACCCCCTCCCTTCTTTGCTTTCATTGGTTTTTCATAATCCATTTGACTGAAATCCACGAACTCCGGTCACCGCATCTTTGCCAATTTTTCAAAACATAAAATGAATCATGGCCACTGGTCGAATTTTTAGCCTGGAGATTTTTTCCCTCTTTCTTATAAATTCACTTGGTATTGGAAGTACTTGAAAAGACACTCGTATCTCGAGGGCATGTTTGCGTTTTCTAAAGAAAAAAGAAATTGTACCTATGACCTTAACGAATTGAATAGAGTGTCTAACTATTCTCTATGGAAAATACTTATCATCGAGCTGCAATTTGAAAAAAATTGTGGTTTTATAACTGTCAGACTGTCCTTTAATCTCGAGAACGGCGTTAGATAGATGAATCTCGAGATCAGATATAGAAACCCTAGGGGCAGTAGGCCCCAATTAACTATTTACCAACTTCTGGTTTAGAACGGAAGTCACGTGATATCAATTCAAAAAATTTTCTTTTATAGGAGTTAGATAGATGACCGGCATGACTAAGTTGTTATCAGGAAAAGTATGATTTACAGGGGCAAGACACTAATTTGAGACCAGAGCATATATTTAAAATGAAGTTAATAAAAATATGATTGAAAATCGATGTCAAAATAATTTTATTATTTTTATACTACACTACGCTGTACTATAGAGTCGAAATCTTCCTATCAGCTCTAAGTATATTGAATTTATCCTTGTTTTTATCAAAAATAACTCCATATTCTTACTTATAAATGCCTTGATCATCAGTAAATCAATAATAAAAGTACTTTTTTACCCTTTAATACCACCTATAAGTACTAATATTTACATAAAATCTTGTTAGCCTCAGATAAGGTTCGTGAAAATATCAATATTTTGAAGTGATTTTTATTAATTTAAGTATATTATAAAACATTACAGTATAATTTTACAGTTAAACAGCGATGTATCTGCAATATTAAGCTATAAAAAAGCAGAATTACAGTAAAAACTATAGATAATGTAGATAGGTACAAAGAATCAATCTATAAAGTCACGTTTTAAGTCATTTTATACAATATTTCACCCTCTAAACAAAATATCTTATCATAAATTGACTCATAAAGTATAAAAGGATAAATTTTCGATGATAAGATACTATAATAAAATTTTATTTATGATTTTTTAATACTTTTCTAATAACATAATTTTTCTTTTACTTAGCTTTACAAATCATTCCATTCCAAAGGAATAAACTCGATAGCGACAAAACAACTTTTATTCTTTACTTAAGTTTAAATCGCCGATAAGGTCTATAAAATCTCAAAATGTTTTTTCTTTTTATTTTCAACACATCCAATGCGATCAACACAGAAAAATCTAGGTTTACGAGTGCAAGAAAAATCACTAAAACAATGTCGAAAAATCTATGTGCTCTAGAGAGCACCCAAACTACTTAACCATTTAGGGAAAGAGTTGGAAGATGGCCAAAAGAAGCAGATCTTCTACTAATATCAAAGGTTTTTTCCAATTTTAATCTGATCACAATCGAATATTTCGCGCACGAACACCTGTGCGACATTTTAAAATTTAATTTAGAAGTTTTAACTATAAACTAAACTTTATACTTAATTTCTATTAAGTATAAATACGTAAAAATTAATATAATAAGTAAAAAATGATCGATATTACTTAATTGTTACTTTAATTATAATTAAGATCATGTGTTTTTCCGTTAATTGAAATTAAAACTTAAAATTAATCACTTTCTCCTTTAAGATTGCTCTATTTAACTTAACAATGGAAATAAAAATAATATATATTTTTTATTTTATGAAACGGATTAGAATTAAGTAAATATGTAAATTTCCTTAATTATTAATTTAATTATAATCAAAAGTCAACTTCGTAATCAACAAATTTTATTATGATAAATATACAAGTAACTAACAGGATTTAAATTAAATAAATTCTATTTTTCTAATGTTTATTTTTGAATTGTTTTAAAAAACATTTACTGTTTAACGAATTTATTATTGTTGTTACAACGAAATAATAATTCTTGTAAACAAATAAAAGCTTTTAAAATTAATTATATAAACAAATATTTATTTTATAAGATCTCACATTAAATTTTTCTAGAAATTTTATGTTTCTATATCTTTACGTTATTCGCGTGTGTTAGGAGCGTGACAACACGCAATATTAACAATATGATACGTAAATTTATAGTATAATTACTATTAAAATAATAAGTAGATCGTTAAATGTTTACGTTATAATTTGGCATGCATTTAACAGTTTAAGTTAATGGTGGATAATAATAAAATTGAGTTATATTTGAAAGGGGTTGGAAGCGATAAGGAGGCGAGGATCGTATCTAAATCTTAGGGCATTAAGCTATAAGAATAAAACAATTCAAGGCCCCACGATTGGGCCTTAATAAATGGGGAGGACTTTTATATTTTAGGCTGTAAGTTCCAAATTCAACCCTTTATACAATGCATTAGTAAAATGGCGGAAATTGTCTTTAGAAACAGCAAAAGGAAATAACGATAATAATAATTTTAAAATTATGAGGCCTTAAACTGCATCCTCGTAGCTTGTTTAGCTTAAGGATAACGCTATGAGGATGGTGTCAAATTTATTATTTGGTGGAGGGATAAGGGCCTTTTATATATTATAATTTAGACCCCACCTGCCCCTGATATAACACATCAATAAGAAGAGGACAAGCCTTTTTCCTCACAGAATAAAATTTAAAAAATAATAATAATATCTTAAATGCGGGAACGTTAAATCGAAGTATTTATGACAGTCTATTCCCTTTTTTTAATTTTTGTCTTTTTATTTGGTTAAATATTTGAATTTATTTTTCTCTACTTATAAATTCGTTGAACTTGAAGACGTAGAGAATAAAGTTAATATATAACATTCCTTCTATGTGGTTTATGTTAATATGGAAGAGAGCAGCTGGTGGGTAGCTTAAATTTCAACATTTTATGTTGAAATAAAAGTACAAAATTTTCCCAAGGGATATCCTACGGAAACACTTGAGACGATTGACAAAAAATTATTGGATTGAATTTCCTGTATTTTTATAAAAATTCCCCAGGGGTTTGGAAGGCATATAAGGAAGCTAGAAAACACTTATATTATTTAAAAAGTTGAGTCAGTACATCATCCCAAAAGTTTTCTATAGAAAAATGGGACGTCTGTGTGTCTGTTTGCATCTCCTATTTTTTTTTTAATGTTCTTTTATAATGTTATTAGCTCGTACCAGGGCCTCATAGAGATCAAAAGAGTTTAAAACGGGGTCTCGTAGAGATTAAGAGAGTCACAGTACATTATCATAAAAGTTTTCTATAGAAACAAAAAGACATCTGTGTGACTGTTCTCAGCTCTTAGGGTGCGACTATGCAGACGCGAGCGAGCGAATTTTCCGAGCGAGCGAGAATATGTGGCAAGAAGAGGCGATACGCGATAAATATCAAAACCTGTCAGATATGTGCGAGAACCAGAAATTCGCTCTCGCCAGCGTTATTTCTCGCTTCTCGTTTGTGCATGGTTTTCCTTTGCGAAATCTAAATCGCTCGCAACCTCTCGCTCGCTCTAATTTCGCGTCTGCATAGTCGCACCCTTATTTTTATAATATTTTATATGTTCACAATATTATTGCTTCTACCAAGACGTTATAGATATCAACAAAGATCCCAGCCATTTGTTTTCCCGAGGCCCTCAGTATGTAGCCTTGTATTTAATTATATTATTTAAAAATAAAGGATCATTCATAATAAACATTGTTACAAAAAAGCTGGCAACTATGTTGCTGGATTTTCGTGGCCTTCTATATTTGTTTTCATATTTAATAATTAATATCATTACCTTTAAAAGTCTTCAGGTTGGTTCGGAAGATGTTAAAAGGGTGGGACCATATCTTCCGAACCAATTGTCTGAAATTTTTAAAAATTTCTTGAAATATTCTCATCTAAAACCTAAACAACCTTGTAAAATTTCAAAAATTTTCGACAACTTTGGCACATGATTTATTAAACTTCAAAATAGGGGAAAAAATTCGTGTCCTTCATACACACTAACTGAATATATACAGTAAGCCCCCAAACTTTTTTTGCATTTCTCAACATTTCAAAATCCTTTCGAGTCCATAAATGTGTAAATGTTAAGGGAGTCATTTTTTAATACAATAGAATAAATAATTTATATTAAGTGCTTTTGAGGTCCTCTAAATATGACGCCAGTGCCAAATTGTCTTTCAGTTATCTGCTGAAAAAACCAATCAATAAATTCAGCAAATCTTAAGAAAACTCTTTCAATTTCTCTTCAAGAATTGTCCAATAAAACTTAAAAAATTGAATAAAATTGCTGTAAAAAGATTTTCAACTATCATAAAACAATACTTTATTGTCAAAGTATGTATAATAATTTAATATAAGCTTAAATATAATTATTTAATTTCATTCTAAACTATGCATTTTTAAAAATAAAGATTTAACTTAAATATGCAAATTACTAATTAATTTGACTTAATTAAATTATGAAAATATAACACAGGAATATTGAAATCTTATTTTNAAGAAACAATTTTGTTAAATTTAAGAATATAAAGTTATAAAAATGTTTAGAAGAATGCTGACATATTTTTTTCTTTTTTTTACAGCCGTGAGAATTGTTACAGGTGTGTGGTTATATACGAGAAGCATCCCAACGTTTTACAGTATAGAGAAAGTAAGTATGGAATAACTTTTATTGTTTAACTCGTAAAGTAAATTTTGAACTGAAAAATTGATGTCAAATGAAAAATTAAGAGATAAGAAAGTGCGAAATTGGGATAATAATCGTTTATACTCACCCAAAATAAGTTATTAGCTACTATCTTGTTTCAAAAGGTGTGCCACACCTGGGTGTGCAACCAGGTGTACCAAGCAGGCGTGGTCAAAATGCTTTTCAGAATGATTTATTGCAAATGTTTAAGTACAGACGATTCTATCACCTAAACATCAACTTTAGATTAGAAAATCGTATTAAAATTTTAAATTTCCTACGAGAAAATCTTAAAACTTTCACACACAAAACGAGTTATGAAGATTCGTTCAGCGATTGGGCGATCTTTAATGACATTAAAAAAAAACAAAACTAAGTTAAATTGCATATAGCTCATAAGCAACGCCTATTCTTCGTTTCAAAATTGCATAAACCAATTAACTGTAATTGAGAATTCAAAAAGACCAATAAACGTTGAATTCCACGTTGGATTAACTCTTCGATTATTGGTCAAATTTCAGTTTAAATTAACAAATCGCTTAAAAAATTGAATGTTGAGTGTTGCTCTTTTATTGTTTTTTTTTAAATTAATACAGTACGCAAATTACATTTAGCCTATATTTCTTAATTTTGAGATCAAAAATTTTAATATTATCTTATAAACATTAAATTAAACAAAGTTTTATAATGTCTACTTTTACAGCCCCAAAAAATTGATTATTGAGCGTTGATTACGGCTTCAGTACGGTTTACAAAAATTGAATACGTTTGCAGCTTTGTGTAATTGAATCCATTTCAACAAGAAAAAAAACACCAGAAGAAACACAATACACACAAAAAAGTGTACAAAATAATTACGTTATCTCACCAACACTATTTTCTTATTCAGCATCTTAATTGTTTAAGATACTGCACGAGGGATTTAAAAAAAAATAACGTTATTAAGACTTCATTTTTTTCTCCCTAAGATAATTTTTTTAATCATCATCTATAAAATAATAGCGTTTTCTTTAATTTCTTTCGGTGAATAATATCAGTATAAATACAGATTCTTCCTAATGTTCTTGTATGGACAAAAGAACAAATGTTTTGATAAGTTTCCCTCCTAGCTCTTATTTAAATGCCCAAAAAAGTAATTCTATTCAATTCTTTTCTGAAAACCAATTATTTTGTGTTTCCTTCTGGAATTAAGAATAAGAGAGGGGAAGGAAAAAAATAAGAGACAATAAGACTTTCAAATGATTTAGATGTGTGTGTGTGTGGAGGGGGTTCCTTTTTAATTTTTTAAATCGCTTCAATTGTTATAAATTTATTTCCCCTCCCCCCAGTCAAAAGCACAGCAATTGTGTCGAATAAATAATAAAGTAAATCTGATGTTTTTATAATTGGTAATACTAATATAATTGATAATAAACCATGCGAATAATTGAAATAAAAATATTCAATAATTTTATTATTGTTAGAATCATATATTTTTATTTTATTTTATTATTAGTTTTTATAAGGTTCCTATTATGAAATGAGAATAATATGTTAGTTAATGAGATTGAGTATTTATGTAATAATGACTTTTTTTCATTTTATTTTAGGAAAGAAGGGTTTTAACCAAATTAGAAATAAACTGAAAATTTTGAGGTTTAATGATTAAAAAGAAAGAAAAAATAATAATAAAATTTTCAATTATTTTTTTTTAGTTAAACTAAATTATTTTATAGTAGAAATTGTGTGATTATAGTAAAAAATGTCGTTAAAATTTAATAGAAGTTGAAGGAAAAAAGTAATAAATGTTTACGTTTTTTCCCCTTTAATTTATGAAGCTTTTTAAAATTATTAATTTATTTTAAATATACTTCATCAAATATAAAACAGACGACAGACTACGGACACTTTATTGAATCTTACTACACAGTATGAAACCAGCGAACGATGGCAGTTGGTCGTGGGTTCGCACCTCGTCAAAGGGCGTGGACACGTGGGGTTTCTTAACGTTTATAACATTTAAATAGGGATCAGTTCTCCAGGCTGATTACCCACGTGTTCCGTTTCCGTATAAAAACAAACAATTCAATCTTACTTGTTAGTGTATAACTTAAAGTTGGCATGCATTTCAGGATTTTTATTCCTCAGTAACCAGTCATACACACTACCCCTGTGTTATATTATATAAAAATTTTATACAGAAGTACACGTAAAATATAAAATTATGAACGGTGGTCTACTTTATAATTCTTTAAAAATTTATATCCAAAATTCGAATTTTATAATTTAAATTTAAAATACAAATATCGTTAGATAAAATGCAGAAAATATAAATTTGAAATAAAAAAAAATTGCCGTGTCAAATAAACTTTATTTATACTTACATCATTTTGAAAACTGTAAACTACATCTAAATATAATCATTTAAGAGCTAATTTAGTAAAAATTCAAACAAAACAAATATATGTAGTACTCTTATGTATATTAGTATATAAAGTGTGATAAAAAATTTATTAAGAAGATTGAGTAAATATAAAATTACATTAACCTGATTGGTTAAGAAAATAAAAGCAACAACGCCTCTTTTTTAATTCAACCAATCGTTGTTAATTAAGCTACAATCCTGAAACTGATACGTATATCGCAGAGGACGAGTTATATAAATAACATGTTATTTTCTTCAGAAAAAAACAGTAAATGAAAAAAAAATTGAAGGTATTACGCTTCTTTGCGGTTCGCTCTGTAAATGTAATATGATTTTTTCATATTATCGATAACAACTAATCTTCGCTAGTTTGTTCCTCCAGGCGCTGATACTATTCGAAGTATAGAAACTCATTACATGATTCAAAGAGATGAAGGTGAAGTGTGTCGTAAAGTAACTGGCTAACTTTCAATTTTATTTTTATTGTTTGTTTACTTTCCAGAGAGTTTCTTCAAACTTACTTCAAACCGATCCACAAAAATATTGTACATTTATAACGGTGTTACGATTTCCTATTGATTTTATATAGTCAATATCTTTGTTTCTGTAAATGCAGAGAAGGTGGGTTTTAATTCTTAAATTACTATAAATTTAAAATTATTATAACTTCTATATTTGAATGGCTAAAACTCGAGAAATTTTTTCATATTCAGACCAAAATTTTAGGCATGTTCAGAGCATAATTTTAAGCATTATAGAGCATATTCAAAGGATAATTTTAAGCATGTAAAAGCATATCCAGAGCAAAATTTTAGGCATGTTCAGAGCATAATTTTAAGCATTATAGAGCATATTCAAAGGATAATTTTAAGCATGTAAAAGCATATCCAGAGTACAATTTTGATCATATTCAGTGCATAACTTTCCTGTCGAAGGAACGAAATTATCTATAAATTTGATTCAATTTAACATATAAATGTGTGAAATGTATACATAATTTTATTTAGATCTGTTTCTAAATGTGAATCCTACTTGAAAACACAACATCCGAATATGCATGAACCGATTTCACAACTGAATATAGATCTAAAATAAAACAATTTTCAAAAAACCGAGAGGACATCTATCATTTGCAGCGATCAAATTCAACATCCAAAACCAAAATCCATACAATATTTCTTATTTTATAAGGATTTACATCGTCACAGTTAAACCCTAAACCATCCACCACAATCTCTTCAAAGAAGTTTTCGTGAATATCCTTTACATCGTGGACCAATCTATAATATAATGTTTTGGTTCCTGCTTGAATGGAACTAATGGAATGATCATGATACACGAGATACCATCCTGCATCCTGATACGAGATATACTTGAGGATGCATTCGTGACTCTAACAGCGATCTTCTATTTTACATGCAACTGTTGAATACGAAATTGAAGTTTTCATGACTTTCGATGATTTCTGTTATAAATAGCCCTTGTAAATCTGCGAACGAGTTGTTACGTATAGGTTTAGAAACCGCAAAAACGATTCAACAAAGCGTGCAAGGATACGTTAAAAAGATGAAACGATTTGTGACGAGTGGAACAAAATTCTTCAAGAATATAAATTTTCAGCGTTAAAATTGTTACAGAATTACACTTTTAACAATTAACTTTCTTACTTAATTAACATTTTTGCTGAAAATTTAGCATAAAATGCGCTAGAAACACGCAAATAACTTGAAAGAAATGAGAAAAATGTCAATATTAGGAGTGACAACACTGGTATTTTTTCACTTCCTTCACTTATTAAAAAACCAGAAACGAGTTGCATAACTTTCCCGGCAAAACAAATTAAATTCTGTGTGGCGCCATCTGTTATAAGATTTTATTTTAAAAACCTTTATATTATTAATTATTATAAAATGATAAACTTTAATTTTGAAAGTAGAGACGAGTTTTACAAACATCTTCATTATGTCCGCTCGAGATACGACGCATGATTCCCCTCTATCTCCCCAACCCCTGGAATTTTAACCCCCAAAATTAAACCTCATCTTCCTCCAAATACACAAATCTTCCTGCAAAATTTCAGAAATATTCGACAAAAGACAGAGGAATATTAAAATTCAAAATGGATGAACAAAATCGCGCCGCCCCGACACACACAGAAAAATTCCCCAAATTTTTTTGCGTTTGCATTACATTTCAAGTTGCATTACATTCCCCGAGTCGAAAAATATGAAAATTTTGGAAGTCATTTCTTGATCGATAACCATACTTTTCCTCTGCTATAGAGTAAAATTCGAATTTAAAAACTCTACTTATAAAAATAAAAGACATTACTAAATTAATATAAATAGTCCAAAAATACATCCAGAATTTTTTTATTCTAACAGATTTAGTTAATTTTTTAACGCTGATTTGACACGATATTAAAGACCCAGATTTTTTTCATAAATTAAAATAGTCGTTAGCCCATTATTTAAAATAAAATTTACAACATAATTTAGATGAAATCGTGACGTAATAATGACTTTTATCTGACTTCTGAAATATTCTGGAAGGTGATTTAATGATATTGGATTGAAAGATCTTACGAAAAGTTTTTGATGTATGACGTAAACTTAGCAGAAATGATCATCTGACAATAATTTTCTGATACGAAGGATAAATTTAGATCCAAAAATGACAAAAACTGATCTATTTTTAGTGTCCCGAGCATCCCTTAATAATTAATTCTAGTTCGTAATGTCATACGAAGTGAGATTTCACAGGAAAAATTTATAAATTTTAAGTATTTTCAATAGAAAAAATTTATTATAACAAAAAAATTTCGAATTTTTTCGTCTTTTAATAACATATATTTGTGTATCTTTAGCTCTGTGACGTTTCTATGACGTAATAATGCATTTTTTCCTGTTTATTGACAATGTAACTGACGCTTTGTAAACAGAATTTGATCATGACGTAATAAATAACATGTAGCGGATTTTAAATATGACGTAACAAATATAGAAAATTTTAATTATTGTGTAACAAGTAATTGACGTAATAATGCGCTTAACAATGACGGAGAAAGATTAAAACACTGTCAAATTACTACGTATCCGTGACGACACGTTAATAACGACGGGTAAAGCGCGATTTTAAAATTTCTGTCTCGTATAACGTAACAAAAATTGTAAACAAAAATTACACAGAAATTTTAAATTACGTCACAACACGAATCGACGTATTTACGTTAATTTAAAAAAATTAATAAAATCTAAGAAAATAATGTAAAATAAATAATTTCTCTGTTAAAAGTTGAAAATTTTATTGGTTCTGACTGTGAAAAGTGAATTTCCAAACCGTAACTATAAATAAATAATACATGAAAAGCATTACATCTCTGGTTAATACCTTGACCCTAGACAAAAGGGGAATTTTATAAGGAAAAATAAAATTCCTTAAAAGGGGAAGATAAATATATATATATATATATATTTACTGATACAAAAATTTCCCTCAACATAAAATCCATTTTAGTTTACAAAATCCTTTCTAAACATCAATAATAATTCCTGTCAAAAATTTCTCCTTTAACGCTTTATAAAAAGGGAAAATTTAACGAAAAAATCAGTAAGTTTATGAAATGCAATTTTCTATTTTTATCGAATCAATCATCGTCAAATATATTTTACAATTTACAATCAAAAATTACAGTTTACAGCTTCAAAAATTATATTTTTATATGTATATATATATATATGTTTTAGCGTATTGTGATGAAGAACAGACGTTAGAAACAGCCTGCGCTAGACTTACTGTAGATGCACAGCTCTACTCCATGTTTAGAGGTGAGTTTTCTTGTTGAATATTTATAAAAAATTCAAAAAAATACAATTTTCCGTGTAAAAATTTAAAACATATGCTTAATTTACAGCTTAATTAGCAATATTTTCGACTGGAGACTGGCTGAAAATTGTGTTATAAAATCTTAAATATTAATTAAAATATTTAAATTATTTTGTACGAATTTATTAGAAAAATTTATAAATTATCACGTCAAAAGACTGGAGCATATTTAAATTTGTTTAATTTATCCTCACGCACACGTCATTAGAATTCACAAACACGTTTCTCTTTCTCGGTGACATTTTCATTATTGCGTCACAATAAATATTATCGATCATTATTTATATTTTTATTACTACGTCATAAACGACGTAATAATACTCTATTATTTTGTCATCGTATCACTTTCTGAAAATTTACATATCACTAACTTTAATAATGATGATAATTACAATGTCAAAATTTCTTTTTATATTTTATATATTAAATAATAAAATTACACGTTTGTTATTTTTATTTAAAAAAATTACAAATCTTTAATTTTTCCATCAAAATATTTTAAATTTGAGTGACGCAACAGCTATAAAATACGTCATAATTGAGAATTTGATCCGCTTTATTACGCGTAAATTAAATATTGTTTCTTCATTTATTGTTAAAATATTTATCAATTGTGACATAATAATTACGGAAACGTCACAGTTAGAAATTGATATTTTTATTATTGTGACGTATTATTGAAAGCGACGATTTTTTGTCTCGTTTTTAATTACTACGTAATAATAATGATGACGTATTAATGAAAGCGATGACTTTTTTTCTAAATTTTTCAATTACTACGTAACAATGGAGCGGTGTGTTCTTTTTTTTGAAAGTGACGACTTTTTTGAAGAAGTTCTTTTTAATTATTACGTAACAACTTTTGGGTTGGAGTTCGTTTATTTTACTTTTAGCTTCGGAAATTAATGAGTTTCTTCAAATTTTCTGCTATCGTTGTATTGTTATTGGATGGAGTTAATGATTTTTCTTTGAAGTGTTGCGAAAGATAGTTGTTTACCGAAAATGTTTGATTGGACATACTTTTTGGAAAGTTTATTTTCAACAATTTTTTGATGGAAACGTTAAAGTTTAATGATCGAATTGTTATCCTTCTATATACAAAAATGGAATGAAGGTGCGCTATTATCTTACGATTTGTACGTTTTTTAAATACTCAATTAAAAAGTAAGAGAAGTTTTTAGAATAAAATCAGTGTTACAATTTCAAAAATTCATCACTTTCAATAACACGTCATAGCAACATATACATCAATTTCTAATTGTTGACGTATTTCATAATTATTACGTCACAAATTTGTAAATACTTAACAATAGTGACGTAACAATTAAAATATCTCTTTCAGTTTATGCGTATGTTTCAGTTTAAATGATGCAGTTAACACAGAAATTCGTTACTTTCAATAGTATAAATATTAATTTCCAATTATTGACGTATTTCATTATTGTTACATCACACATTTATATATATAGTGACGTAACAATTAGAATATATTTTTCAGTTTCTGTGTAATAAAATACAGTACATGTTTTTTATTTAAAATTGAACATTTTATCTCTTTTACAATTGTTACGTCAAACAAACTTAAAATAATTTGACGTAACAATTGCTTTAGGATTTAAATATAAGGATAAAGCTTTTAATTGGCTTGTTTACTATTTCATAAATGTTTATAAACTTAAAATTGGCGGAGGTTTAGGAATATCTTAAATTTATCAAAACTTTATTGATTTGAAAATGAAGACATTCTGAAAACAAGATAAGTTATCCGTCTACAGATCTAAATTACTACATTATTAACGATAAATAATTTTATTCCAAAGATTGTAAATTATTATTATTACTATTCAAAGTCGAAGATTTAATAGAATTATGCGATTCGTGATTGGAAATAATTACAACTTGTTAATGTTTGGCCTGATAATAACTTTTAGATTGTGTAGGAAACGAAAATTAAGGTATTATCGGGGTTGATCTATCGATTTAGTGAAAGATGCACTCTTACAGTGTACACGGCAACATGGAGTAGATGGTAAGTGATACACGAACATTCCGAAAGTCTCCCCTTTGCTTATCTTAAATATTTCTATGATAAGAAAAACGTTTGGAGAAATTAGGGGGCGGTTTATACTGAAATATCCCTAGAAATTTCAATAAATTTTACAATTATCTGTATTATTTCGTGTTTATTAGATGATCAAACCGTAACGCATTCGATAATTAATGATATTTAATTACAACGTTAAGGAGATAAAATTATTATCGCAGCAACAAGTTTAACTGTTTGTTGTAATTGTTGATTATTAACAAGTAAACAAAGTTGAAAGCAATTTTCCAAGTTTTGTTCCATACGAACTGAAAATAGAAATAATTTCGTACTTGTTCGTAACAGCTGCAGTTACAGTTTGGAACGTATAGCAAGTAATTTGATATCTTCTGTTATGATGAAACGTAACGTTATGTACAGTACGTGTAGGTAACTTCGTTTACGTCGATACTTTACATATTGTTTTATAATAAAAAATTAATCTTAATTAATTGACTGTTACGCATTAAATTTTTAACTTTAGTAATTTTAGTGAAGTTAGTTATTACGTAATATTTATTTTTACACAAATTTGGATCTCGTTCTTCGTTACTATTACGTCACATAGTTATATTTAACGATAATTACGTAATAACAACGAAACACAAAAAATTATTACGTATCTCGTAACAAGTATTTGTATCTCGTGTTTCGTTGTTATTACGTCACATATTTTTATTTAACGGTAATGGCATAACAATTTACATATATGTTTAATTTCACTTTACACAAAAATAATTATTACGTAACAATTTAATATTCATTTGTAATAATTTATGTGCAAAGAGAAACGAAATACAGATATATTCATTGTTACGTCATTACCATTAAGTATAAACGTGTGACGCAATAACAACGAAACATGACATACAAATTCATGTTTAAAATTATTATGTATCTCGTGTTATGTTATTATTACGTCACCTGTCTATATTTAACGGTAATGACGTAACAATGAATATATCTGTATTTTGTTTCTATATCCATATATAAAGTGGACGGAGTTAGATTTGTTCTTATGTTAAAATCCTTTTATTGGCTCATATAAAAAGTCCTTGTTACGCTATAATACTTTACCATAAATTAGTAATCGAGAGTTGTATTAAAATTCAATCGTTCCAATTTTCTCTAAAACTTTTTGTAACTGAAAGAAATTTTTTTAAATTTATTCTTACGTAATAATTAATTTTTATTATAAACTTAAAAATTTCAACTGTTACGTAACAATTATTTAGTGTCTGCTTTTAATCAATACAGCCTATTTCTAAATAATTCATTGTTACGTAATGCATAAGTAGAATATTATAATTGAAAATTATTTTAAAATGTAATTGTTACGTAACAATTAATATTAAAAATATATTCTCCAATGAAATTGAAGCGAAATAATTTAATTATTTCGTAAGTTTTACGAAACAATACATGTTTTAAAATATATTTAAATTTAAACAGTTTATAATTAAAGTCGTTTTAACCGTTTTTAATTGTTATAAATACTGTAAAATAATTTTTAAATTTTTAATAAACGTTGTATGTGAACTGTTAACAGTAATTTTGATTGATTTAAACACTTAAAGATATAAAAATCTTCAAATAATTTTGTAGTTTAGTTGAGTCGAAATCATAACAGAAACAATTTCGACTGTAATCGCTTTGGATATAAACAACTTGCAACCAATTTTCTAAGTTGAAATCACTTCATTTGTAATTGTTACAGGCAAAAGTTACAAGCAATTTTGTTAGAGAGTTGATATAAATTTATAACTAATAACTGATTAAGTTATATTTTCTCATTTCTTCACATTTAGTTCAATTTGTAAAAATAAATGTATATTTATTGTTATTTTCCGGCATCTCAATTGATTTTACTTATAATTTTTCGTATTTAAATGGTATATAATTAGTTTTGAGTATTTAACGTATGGAATGCAGGCTAATTTATGAAGAAGATTTTTAAAATTTATAAATAATTAAATTAAATTTGTTTTAATTGTCTGTAGATTAATATAGGCCAAGATTTCAATTTTAAACTACTCACATCGTTAATTAATACTTAAAAAATTATTTTGGAATACCGACTGGCACGGTACCGAATACTTTTTCCGGTTTGGCAAGTATCCGTTTTGTACAGATTTTTTTAACACGAAGATTTCTGCGTTCTGAAGAACTTGTCCCGTTTAAGCAGGTTTCCATTTATTAAGGCTCCATTTTGAACACTGTAGTACTGTATTTTACAATAATTACAACTATTTTATTAAAATATATTTAAAAACATGTATTGTTACGTAAAATTTACGCAATAATTGAATTATTTAGCTTCGATTTCATTGGAGGATATTTTTAAAATTTTTTGTTATGTAACAATTAAATCTTTAAATATATTTCAATTAAAATACTATATTTATACGTTATGTAACAATGAAAATTTACCTTATTTAACTATTTAAGGAGCAATTTTCATTGTTTTGGGCTTTCTAAAATTAAATTTTAAATGTTTACTTTATTTAGATAATTTGTTTTTATGATGATAAATTCAAAAATTTGTGTTTATAACAGCCAATTTTTATCTATTAAAATATATCAAATAAATAAACAAACTGGTAGAAAATATAAATTAAAATTCTGCTTATTCTTTGTAATTAATTATTTATCTTAAGTGAAATTAAATGTTTAATAACAATTAAAAGTAAAGCAATAGCAAAAATATGTTTATTCTTTAAATTAGCAATTAAATTGTCGATTTATTTTTTGAAATTAATTCCTTTAAACAACGATTAAAATTGCTTAATAATTAAGCTTCCAGTACAATTACTTTACAAACTCTGTTTAATTTTCACAAATTGTTTCGGAACAATTAATTTATCAAGTAAAAAATCAGTTTACATATGGGACAATCATTGTTTGAAGCTCGTTTTATCTATTTTAAGCTAGATAACACGTGCCAAAACCGCAACCCTGTTAAATTTATATGAGATAAGTTAGTGTACTTAAACGAATTAACACAGAAAGTGCAACTTTTAAAAATTTAAAGTATGATTAAATTAATTTTAAACTTCTAAATTACTTAATAATACAACAATATAATGAAATTATAATATTCTAAAATAGTTATAAAGCACAACAAATAATTTTATAACAATGTTATTGTGTTGTAAATAAGGAAACATAATAAATGGTAGAGTAGCATGAAATTCAAAACGTACGATATATATTGGCCCTTACAATAGCATTAATTACTGTTAGAGGAGCATGAAATTTAATAATTAAACATAACTACATTATGATCTATATCGTTATTTAAGGTTAAATTATGCTACAATAATATTAAATTTAAGTTTCACTCGAATTAAATCACGATGTATTACCGGTTAGTTAAGGGAATTTTAAGATTGTTTTGATTAATTCGTAAGGAAAATCAATTTATTTAAAGTATTCCAGCGTGGAACGACAGAGTGGATTTTACAAATAGATAAATATAGGGTTTATGACGTGGAATATCAAGAGATAATCTAAAGAATAGGTGAAAATGATGCTAAATGTAAGGATGTGGATAAGTGATGTTACTCCATGATGCCGCACAGGAAATGATTATAAAAAAATCCATTTAAAAAAAATAATTCCTTGTCTAATCTATAGATAAAAATCTACTTTCAATTGTATACGTTACGCAGTGAAGAATAAAATGAAGCAGATGTGATGTCACGATAAAATTTTGTATAGCAATCGGAAACTGATTGTGATATAGTAAATCAGGATAAAGACCATCCTTTGCCTGCTTTGGGATTTAGTGGTGTGTATCGTGTAGTTAATGGGTCGTTTCCTAACTCCTATTAATTTTACACCATACATTTTACTGATGTGCGGTCGAGTGAATTAATTAATCCACTGTAAGTATTACAACTTTGTTACTTTAATATACTCCAGGTATTAAAATAAAGTAAAAATAGGTATTTAAACTACAAGTTAAGAACGTTCGAAAATTTATATATTGACATTCAAACGGTTTCAATCTTCAAATGTTCATATATATATTTTTCCCCATAATATGTGTAATTTAATGAAGAAATTCGGTTGTTTCCTTGCTTATCTACGTCGTAACGATAATGGTAGATGCATGTGACGATGATACACGTGCTTATCATGTGATATATTTATATGATGATGCACGTGTTTATCTAGGAAATAGTGATGATTCCACATGGATATAATGATGATTGTGCTAGCAATTGAACGTATTATAGATGATAATTATATGTTGAATTAGTAAAACTCGATTTAATTTAACCAAGTAATTGGATGATGTGAATTATGACGAGATGATCTTGATGATAAGTGGAAGGTATTGAGATTGATCTTCTACAGTACTGTACAGTATAGTATATCAACAACATTTGAAGAATACAAAATCAATAAATTGAATTGCTATAAATTTTTAAATGTGAGGCATCAGAAAAATACAATTTCTTAATATATTTTAAAAGAATTTAATATAAAAATTGTAATTTCTGTAATGCATTTGTAATGCATTGGTTTTGCATAAAAATGCTTAATCGTCCCAATTATATATATTAAAAGCATAACAATTACAGGTATTATGCAATTTTATATAGTTAAATATTAATTAAAATGTTGACTTTTTAAAGCTTTTATGTAATTATATTATAAATTTTATCGAAACCTGATTAAATTTTAAGTATACAAACAATAAAAATTTGATTGTGTCGATTATGATTAAAGCAATCAAATTTTAATGTAACTTCTCCCACTTATACTTCTTTAGCTAATCATTGGTTTAAGAAACTATGATTTAAACAACCATCTTTGATATGTTCAGTTTATCTTGAATATTCAGCAGTGAACTGCTTATGTTTACCGTAAATTTTCTGTGTAATTTTGCAAAAATTTAATCAATAGGATGACGAATTATTAAAACTACAAACATTAATTTTATAAATAATAGATAATATCTTCTGAAATACGAGAAGTAAACAAACTGGAAACTTTTAATATGATTAGTTTAAAAAGTTGTATAGTCTAGATAAAACTCCTCCTATTTTCACTTCATTGGTTTAAAGAAATTATTTTAAACAATCATTAAAATCATTCAACTATCTTATACTCTCAGCAGTAAACCGCCTATATGTATAGTAAATTTTTAACGCAATTTTATGTCTTTCACGGTTAAAAAATTATATTTTAACCACAAATCATTTTGTTCTTGTTATTTAATGTTAAATAAATGCAACAATAAAAATAAATGAATGGATAAAACTTCATTAATTTTTACTTAACATGTTAACAAAGCCTCGAATAGTACTGTACTAACAAAACTGTTAAGTTGTTTATTGAAATTGCAATTTATTTAATTAAATTTTTACAAATTAACAGACTGAAATTTAATTTTATAACCGAATAAAAATACATTTTACCCATGACACAATGACAATTAAAAAAGGCAGAATTTTCATTAAAAATACAATATTTACATAGTAAAATATATTAAATTAACATTTATTTATTTAAAAATAATGTGAATGATAATATAAGAAACTAAAACAAAAGTATAAAATCAATAAAAAGAAAAGCGTTAACGCATTAAGTTATCAGTCTGTTATCAATTTTAAAAAGATAAATTGAAGATTTCGACTTAAATTTTGTATAAAAACACCATAAAATTATATAAAAATCAATGATAAACAGCTATATTTATCATTAATTCTTTTATCTAACAATATTTGTCATTAACATATTTAAGTTTCGTTAATTTCTGTGCTGAGATTACTTGCCAGTAATTAATTTTACGATCGTAAACTCTAGTAAATTGTATACCAAACACAAAGCTCGTATGTATACGCACGTATACAGATACAAAATAAATATAACCTATATAAAATGAGAGCGAAGTAAAGGATTTACTCATCGTGTAACGCATTAAACGAAAATTAGTTTTAATAGTTTTATAACACAACATTAATTGAAAAATAATGTATATTAAACAACTTAGTAATTATATTATCAAAGCGTTTATATATATTTACAGTTTTCTCCATCTGTTTCTGATTGTTAATCAAACATAAACGTTAAATCCTTTGTTTAAAATTTGAGGAATATGATAGAAGTTAATGAACCACAGGATGTAATTAAATATCAACAGAAATTTTGTTTACAAACGGATGAAAAATTGTTTACGATAAACACAACAAAGTAATAAACTCTAAACTCCAAAGGAACCAATCAAGTTTTTGGTTACAAGCTTCCTATACTTAATCATGTATACACAAACTAATCTTAAAATGAATAACTTTTAATTAAAAGTGAAACGAATAAATTGAATCCATAGAATATTTTTAATTATTTTCTTTAAAAATAAAGGAATTAATCTTTCCTCTTTACATTTATACAAGTCAATTTGATTAAATTAAAGTATTAAAATTTTAAATTGACAAGTTCTTTACGAATAATAAATTATGTCTATAGAAGTTTTATAAGTTTACAAGTTTCCTGACTTTATAATTTAATTTACAGTTGGGAATTGAAGGTATTATTATACATGAGAATTTGAATAAAGTCTTTAAATCTCATTAAATTCTACATATATTTTATTAAAATATTAGTTTAATCTTATTGTAAACAGCTATTTAAAGTTTATATTATTATTATTATTATTATTATTATTATCATCATGGAATAAAATCATTAATTATAAACTGAAAAAAGTTTATAAGATACATTTTTTTTATCGAATTTTAATGTATAATATGGTTTTTAAACTATTTATTTAAACATTTATTATTTATTTCAATTTATAGTAAACTGGAATCGCACGCTGTCGAATGTATTTTCGGTTTTAAGCATGTTTTTTTAACATAGAAAATTTCTTCGTTTCGAAGAATTTTTTCGGTTTAGGCAAGTTTTTATTTTATTCAGGTTCCGTTTTGGACATATTTTACTGCATTTATAAATTAATTAACTATAACAACATACAGTAAAACCTGTATACGCCGGAATCGTACGATACCGAATATTTTTTCTGATTTGTCCATTTTTGACAGGTTTTTAAAAAACAAAATCGCTCTATTCCGAATAATTTTTCCTGCTTAAGCAGGTTTCTGTTGCAGATGGTTTCACTGTATGAATTATTTTCCTTAATCGAGTAATCGTAATTTGTAAGTTAATAATTAAAAAATTAATCATAATTAGCTTGTAAATTTTATTTAAAATTTTATGTAAACCTTATTAATAATTAACAAGAAAGCTTTAAAGTTTATTTTATCATTAAAATATAACTTAATTAACATAATTGAATGTTAAGTTAATTAAATTTTAAAGATAAATTTGTATAAAATATTTTTAAAATATTTAAAAATTTAATATTAAAAATAAAAATCAAATTATAAAACTTAGTTTAAAATTCTAAACGTAGTAAATAATTTAAAAGTTTCTCATTTTATAAGAAAAAAATTATATGAAAAAATTTACATAATTCTCTATCAAAATAAAATTAAAATACTTTTTAAATTAAAATAAAATTTATAAGTTTTAAGATTGTAAAACAATTTAAAATAAAATAAAACGAATTTCAGATTTATAAATCTTTTAATTCCAAAATTTGAATTTAAAAATAAAATAAAATAGATTTTAAAAACTTACACTAAAGGGGAATTAGTTAGATGAAGTTGAATATAACATCTGAATTAAATCAGAAATTTTATTTATTTTTTAAAATAAAATTATTAAATAAGTAATTATAATTAATAAACAACGTTTTAAGTTTATCTAAAAACAATTTTGAAGGGAATAATTATAAAAATATTTTTAAGAAATTGTTTATTAACATAATTGCTATTTGGTTATTCATTTTTACATCCAAATCATTGTCGTGTGAGTAGGATATTCCTTGCTTTATAACTTAAGTTCTTATCAAAATTTTATGCAAATCACCAACTTAAACAAAATAAAACATAATGGATATAATAACGAAAGTATTTTCTAGTGAAAAAAGAAAATAATAATAAAAATTTTGTGGATAATCATTAATAAGAATTGGCCTTCTTTCTTACATAATTTCCCTTGGGGTGCGTTGGGATCTATTCAACCTAAACTCATAATGAAATTCATGAACGTTTTACACCCTATGACGACTTTTTACTAGATATATCGATTGTAAAATGTTGAGAAAACTTTCCTGGTCTTTATCCACGAACAAGAATAAATGGTTTACTTTACTAATAACTTCTACATTTTTAACTTTCTTCGTGTGTTAAACCACTTTTATATGGAAGAAAAATGGTTAAAATTTATCTACAAATGGTCCTTTCCTAGTTTACTAAGCTTATGACCACTAAAATTGCTAGGAAGTTTGAGTATATGTGGCCAAATGTTTGGATAATAAAACATGCTCTACCTAGCAAGTTGTTTATTCTTGTAGATGTTCAAGATCGCTTAATGAATCGGGTCACGTTAAGTCTGTAATCAAACACAACTTGCAATTAGCAATAAACAGGAAGATTGGTTCTCCAAAATCTCTTACTATACACCCTTGCAGTGTTCTTGTCTTGTATTAATCTTAGTTGAATGGTGTCAATGCTAATAGTAATGAATAGCATAAACGAATAACGAAATTACGTTCCTACTTAAAATTCTACAGAAATCTGTTTTCCAGTTGTTAAAATAACGTCTAAGCAACATATATTAATTAAAAAATGTGTTAATATTTTACTAAATTATGTATTTTCACAATTAAATTACGACACAATTAACTTCTGAAAATAAAATTATAAGTTTAATCAAATTAAAAACTAGTACCTAATTAATTATTAAATTATGGAAATAAAAAGGAATTAAACGACAATTTTAATTGCTCACATTAAAAATTTATTAAATTAATATGATAACTTAAATGCCAGATTCAAACGGAACGAATTTAAACCAATTAGCGAGCGAAATGTAAAAATATTAAAAAAGTAACCAATCATGTCTCGATAAATTTTATTACTCGTTTCAACAGTAGAAACGAGAAATGTGACAGCCAATCAAAGCTCATTATTAGTTATGAATATGTTAACTATTAACCAATAAGGGCAAAGGAGATTATTTAAGTAAAGAAAATAAACTGATTATAATTTATTCACAAAAATCTCGTAAAGACGATTAATTAAGCGTTAATTAAATAAATTTTGAATGCGATTAAATTTATTAAAAAACAAGAGATTTTAAATGTTAATTAAACATTTTTAAATTAAGCTATTTTCCTTGTAACAATTTTATATAATTATTTATGAATGTGTTGAGTTTTGAGTAGAATCAAAATTAATATGGAGATGGATGAGAAGCTGCAAACGACGCATGTAACCAAAATAGATGTAATCAATCATATCTGACATATTTCGTTACTGATAAGGTGATTAGGGATGTCCTAGATCTATGTTTATATATATATATATTTAATATAAAGTATAATATAATTTCAAAATTACTATCCAAAAAATATTATTATTATTCTTAAAATTTAGCAAAATTAATCATTAAATCAACCAATACAACAATTAATCAATCAGCACTCAAATTTTAAATTTAAAGTTCAAAATTCGAATGCTGATTGGTTGATTGCTATTTTTCGACAATTTTAAACTAAAATAAACATTAAATTGATTCATATATATTTTTAAAATTTTATTAAATGATTCATAAATTTATAAATTAAAAAAACCCATATATAGTTTTTCCTTAAAATTTATTAAAATGTCGTTAATTCGGTATTGTTAAAATGACGTAATAATAATGATTTTTTAGTTTAGATGTAACATAATTTACGTCACGCGGGTTGGCTGATTTAAATCTTGATTGGAAATTTAAATTCAAATATGAATATGATTGATTCATTGTTATTTTTATAATTTTTTAAACTTAAAAATACTCTATTGTTTGTACTGTACTGTACGCGCTCGTTTTAAAATGGTATGAAACGGTTTTAAAATAAAATTATTAAATAAGTAATTATAATTAATAAACAACGTTTTAAGTTTATCTAAAAACAATTTTGAAGGGAATAATTATAAAAATATTTTTAAGAAATTGTTTATTAACATAATTGCTATTTGGTTATTCATTTTTACATCCAAATCATTGTCGTGTGAGTAGGATATTCCTTGCTTTATAACTTAAGTTCTTATCAAAATTTTATGCAAATCACCAACTTAAACAAAATAAAACATAATGGATATAATAACGAAAGTATTTTCTAGTGAAAAAAGAAAATAATAATAAAAATTTTGTGGATAATCATTAATAAGAATTGGCCTTCTTTCTTACATAATTTCCCTTGGGGTGCGTTGGGATCTATTCAACCTAAACTCATAATGAAATTCATGAACGTTTTACACCCTATGACGACTTTTTACTAGATATATCGATTGTAAAATGTTGAGAAAACTTTCCTGGTCTTTATCCACGAACAAGAATAAATGGTTTACTTTACTAATAACTTCTACATTTTTAACTTTCTTCGTGTGTTAAACCACTTTTATATGGAAGAAAAATGGTTAAAATTTATCTACAAATGGTCCTTTCCTAGTTTACTAAGCTTATGACCACTAAAATTGCTAGGAAGTTTGAGTATATGTGGCCAAATGTTTGGATAATAAAACATGCTCTACCTAGCAAGTTGTTTATTCTTGTAGATGTTCAAGATCGCTTAATGAATCGGGTCACGTTAAGTCTGTAATCAAACACAACTTGCAATTAGCAATAAACAGGAAGATTGGTTCTCCAAAATCTCTTACTATACACCCTTGCAGTGTTCTTGTCTTGTATTAATCTTAGTTGAATGGTGTCAATGCTAATAGTAATGAATAGCATAAACGAATAACGAAATTACGTTCCTACTTAAAATTCTACAGAAATCTGTTTTCCAGTTGTTAAAATAACGTCTAAGCAACATATATTAATTAAAAAATGTGTTAATATTTTACTAAATTATGTATTTTCACAATTAAATTACGACACAATTAACTTCTGAAAATAAAATTATAAGTTTAATCAAATTAAAAACTAGTACCTAATTAATTATTAAATTATGGAAATAAAAAGGAATTAAACGACAATTTTAATTGCTCACATTAAAAATTTATTAAATTAATATGATAACTTAAATGCCAGATTCAAACGGAACGAATTTAAACCAATTAGCGAGCGAAATGTAAAAATATTAAAAAAGTAACCAATCATGTCTCGATAAATTTTATTACTCGTTTCAACAGTAGAAACGAGAAATGTGACAGCCAATCAAAGCTCATTATTAGTTATGAATATGTTAACTATTAACCAATAAGGGCAAAGGAGATTATTTAAGTAAAGAAAATAAACTGATTATAATTTATTCACAAAAATCTCGTAAAGACGATTAATTAAGCGTTAATTAAATAAATTTTGAATGCGATTAAATTTATTAAAAAACAAGAGATTTTAAATGTTAATTAAACATTTTTAAATTAAGCTATTTTCCTTGTAACAATTTTATATAATTATTTATGAATGTGTTGAGTTTTGAGTAGAATCAAAATTAATATGGAGATGGATGAGAAGCTGCAAACGACGCATGTAACCAAAATAGATGTAATCAATCATATCTGACATATTTCGTTACTGATAAGGTGATTAGGGATGTCCTAGATCTATGTTTATATATATATATATTTAATATAAAGTATAATATAATTTCAAAATTACTATCCAAAAAATATTATTANTTTAATTATTTCGTAAGTTTTACGAAACAATACATGTTTTAAAATATATTTAAATTTAAACAGTTTATAATTAAAGTCGTTTTAACCGTTTTTAATTGTTATAAATACTGTAAAATAATTTTTAAATTTTTAATAAACGTTGTATGTGAACTGTTAACAGTAATTTTGATTGATTTAAACACTTAAAGATATAAAAATCTTCAAATAATTTTGTAGTTTAGTTGAGTCGAAATCATAACAGAAACAATTTCGACTGTAATCGCTTTGGATATAAACAACTTGCAACCAATTTTCTAAGTTGAAATCACTTCATTTGTAATTGTTACAGGCAAAAGTTACAAGCAATTTTGTTAGAGAGTTGATATAAATTTATAACTAATAACTGATTAAGTTATATTTTCTCATTTCTTCACATTTAGTTCAATTTGTAAAAATAAATGTATATTTATTGTTATTTTCCGGCATCTCAATTGATTTTACTTATAATTTTTCGTATTTAAATGGTATATAATTAGTTTTGAGTATTTAACGTATGGAATGCAGGCTAATTTATGAAGAAGATTTTTAAAATTTATAAATAATTAAATTAAATTTGTTTTAATTGTCTGTAGATTAATATAGGCCAAGATTTCAATTTTAAACTACTCACATCGTTAATTAATACTTAAAAAATTATTTTGGAATACCGACTGGCACGGTACCGAATACTTTTTCCGGTTTGGCAAGTATCCGTTTTGTACAGATTTTTTTAACACGAAGATTTCTGCGTTCTGAAGAACTTGTCCCGTTTAAGCAGGTTTCCATTTATTAAGGCTCCATTTTGAACACTGTAGTACTGTATTTTACAATAATTACAACTATTTTATTAAAATATATTTAAAAACATGTATTGTTACGTAAAATTTACGCAATAATTGAATTATTTAGCTTCGATTTCATTGGAGGATATTTTTAAAATTTTTTGTTACGTAACAATTAAATCTTTAAATATATTTCAATTAAAATACTATATTTATACGTTATGTAACAATGAAAATTTACCTTATTTAACTATTTAAGGAGCAATTTTCATTGTTTTGGGCTTTCTAAAATTAAATTTTAAATGTTTACTTTATTTAGATAATTTGTTTTTATGATGATAAATTCAAAAATTTGTGTTTATAACAGCCAATTTTTATCTATTAAAATATATCAAATAAATAAACAAACTGGTAGAAAATATAAATTAAAATTCTGCTTATTCTTTGTAATTAATTATTTATCTTAAGTGAAATTAAATGTTTAATAACAATTAAAAGTAAAGCAATAGCAAAAATATGTTTATTCTTTAAATTAGCAATTAAATTGTCGATTTATTTTTTGAAATTAATTCCTTTAAACAACGATTAAAATCGCTTAATAATTAAGCTTCCAGTACAATTACTTTACAAACTCTGTTTAATTTTCACAAATTGTTTCGGAACAATTAATTTATCAAGTAAAAAATCAGTTTACATATGGGACAATCATTGTTTGAAGCTCGTTTTATCTATTTTAAGCTAGATAACACGTGCCAAAACCGCAACCCTGTTAAATTTATATGAGATAAGTTAGTGTACTTAAACGAATTAACACAGAAAGTGCAACTTTTAAAAATTTAAAGTATGATTAAATTAATTTTAAACTTCTAAATTACTTAATAATACAACAATATAATGAAATTATAATATTCTAAAATAGTTATAAAGCACAACAAATAATTTTATAACAATGTTATTGTGTTGTAAATAAGGAAACATAATAAATGGTAGAGTAGCATGAAATTCAAAACGTACGATATATATTGGCCCTTACAATAGCATTAATTACTGTTAGAGGAGCATGAAATTTAATAATTAAACATAACTACATTATGATCTATATCGTTATTTAAGGTTAAATTATGCTACAATAATATTAAATTTAAGTTTCACTCGAATTAAATCACGATGTATTACCGGTTAGTTAAGGGAATTTTAAGATTGTTTTGATTAATTCGTAAGGAAAATCAATTTATTTAAAGTATTCCAGCGTGGAACGACAGAGTGGATTTTACAAATAGATAAATATAGGGTTTATGACGTGGAATATCAAGAGATAATCTAAAGAATAGGTGAAAATGATGCTAAATGTAAGGATGTGGATAAGTGATGTTACTCCATGATGCCGCACAGGAAATGATTATAAAAAAATCCATTTAAAAAAAATAATTCCTTGTCTAATCTATAGATAAAAATCTACTTTCAATTGTATACGTTACGCAGTGAAGAATAAAATGAAGCAGATGTGATGTCACGATAAAATTTTGTATAGCAATCGGAAACTGATTGTGATATAGTAAATCAGGATAAAGACCATCCTTTGCCTGCTTTGGGATTTAGTGGTGTGTATCGTGTAGTTAATGGGTCGTTTCCTAACTCCTATTAATTTTACACCATACATTTTACTGATGTGCGGTCGAGTGAATTAATTAATCCACTGTAAGTATTACAACTTTGTTACTTTAATATACTCCAGGTATTAAAATAAAGTAAAAATAGGTATTTAAACTACAAGTTAAGAACGTTCGAAAATTTATATATTGACATTCAAACGGTTTCAATCTTCAAATGTTCATATATATATTTTTCCCCATAATATGTGTAATTTAATGAAGAAATTCGGTTGTTTCCTTGCTTATCTACGTCGTAACGATAATGGTAGATGCATGTGACGATGATACACGTGCTTATCATGTGATATATTTATATGATGATGCACGTGTTTATCTAGGAAATAGTGATGATTCCACATGGATATAATGATGATTGTGCTAGCAATTGAACGTATTATAGATGATAATTATATGTTGAATTAGTAAAACTCGATTTAATTTAACCAAGTAATTGGATGATGTGAATTATGACGAGATGATCTTGATGATAAGTGGAAGGTATTGAGATTGATCTTCTACAGTACTGTACAGTATAGTATATCAACAACATTTGAAGAATACAAAATCAATAAATTGAATTGCTATAAATTTTTAAATGTGAGGCATCAGAAAAATACAATTTCTTAATATATTTTAAAAGAATTTAATATAAAAATTGTAATTTCTGTAATGCATTTGTAATGCATTGGTTTTGCATAAAAATGCTTAATCGTCCCAATTATATATATTAAAAGCATAACAATTACAGGTATTATGCAATTTTATATAGTTAAATATTAATTAAAATGTTGACTTTTTAAAGCTTTTATGTAATTATATTATAAATTTTATCGAAACCTGATTAAATTTTAAGTATACAAACAATAAAAATTTGATTGTGTCGATTATGATTAAAGCAATCAAATTTTAATGTAACTCCTCCCACTTATACTTCTTTAGCTAATCATTGGTTTAAGAAACTATGATTTAAACAACCATCTTTGATATGTTCAGTTTATCTTGAATATTCAGCAGTGAACTGCTTATGTTTACCGTAAATTTTCTGTGTAATTTTGCAAAAATTTAATCAATAGGATGACGAATTATTAAAACTACAAACATTAATTTTATAAATAATAGATAATATCTTCTGAAATACGAGAAGTAAACAAACTGGAAACTTTTAATATGATTAGTTTAAAAAGTTGTATAGTCTAGATAAAACTCCTCCTATTTTCACTTCATTGGTTTAAAGAAATTATTTTAAACAATCATTAAAATCATTCAACTATCTTATACTCTCAGCAGTAAACCGCCTATATGTATAGTAAATTTTTAACGCAATTTTATGTCTTTCACGGTTAAAAAATTATATTTTAACCACAAATCATTTTGTTCTTGTTATTTAATGTTAAATAAATGCAACAATAAAAATAAATGAATGGATAAAACTTCATTAATTTTTACTTAACATGTTAACAAAGCCTCGAATAGTACTGTACTAACAAAACTGTTAAGTTGTTTATTGAAATTGCAATTTATTTAATTAAATTTTTACAAATTAACAGACTGAAATTTAATTTTATAACCGAATAAAAATACATTTTACCCATGACACAATGACAATTAAAAAAGGCAGAATTTTCATTAAAAATACAATATTTACATAGTAAAATATATTAAATTAACATTTATTTATTTAAAAATAATGTGAATGATAATATAAGAAACTAAAACAAAAGTATAAAATCAATAAAAAGAAAAGCGTTAACGCATTAAGTTATCAGTCTGTTATCAATTTTAAAAAGATAAATTGAAGATTTCGACTTAAATTTTGTATAAAAACACCATAAAATTATATAAAAATCAATGATAAACAGCTATATTTATCATTAATTCTTTTATCTAACAATATTTGTCATTAACATATTTAAGTTTCGTTAATTTCTGTGCTGAGATTACTTGCCAGTAATTAATTTTACGATCGTAAACTCTAGTAAATTGTATACCAAACACAAAGCTCGTATGTATACGCACGTATACAGATACAAAATAAATATAACCTATATAAAATGAGAGCGAAGTAAAGGATTTACTCATCGTGTAACGCATTAAACGAAAATTAGTTTTAATAGTTTTATAACACAACATTAATTGAAAAATAATGTATATTAAACAACTTAGTAATTATATTATCAAAGCGTTTATATATATTTACAGTTTTCTCCATCTGTTTCTGATTGTTAATCAAACATAAACGTTAAATCCTTTGTTTAAAATTTGAGGAATATGATAGAAGTTAATGAACCACAGGATGTAATTAAATATCAACAGAAATTTTGTTTACAAACGGATGAAAAATTGTTTACGATAAACACAACAAAGTAATAAACTCTAAACTCCAAAGGAACCAATCAAGTTTTTGGTTACAAGCTTCCTATACTTAATCATGTATACACAAACTAATCTTAAAATGAATAACTTTTAATTAAAAGTGAAACGAATAAATTGAATCCATAGAATATTTTTAATTATTTTCTTTAAAAATAAAGGAATTAATCTTTCCTCTTTACATTTATACAAGTCAATTTGATTAAATTAAAGTATTCTTTCTGTTAAAAGAACTATTGGGCATATCTCAATTAAATTTACTATGCACATCGTTCTGAAGTACATATTTTCGATTTTTGAGAAAAAAGTTTTACTTCAAAATTCAGCCACCAGGGCAAAATTTGACGCTGCTTGTCCTCTTAATGAAAAGATTACGTACGTTTTCTACAAATTTCGGATATAAAAGGCGTTGCAAAACTGCATAAATTCGGTAAAAACATACTCAATTTGCATATTACACGTGTGGAAAGTAGCGCCAAATTTTGCTCTGGGGACTGAATTTTGAATAAAATTTTTTCGACAGTCGAAACTGCATAGGCAGGACAATATGTATAGCAAATTGTGTTTGTTTCATACTTAATTAATTATATCATATTTATTTTGTTTAAGGAATAAATATTAACTTAATATATAATATATATAAGTATAGGCTAATTAAATATTTTTATTCGCCATCGTTCATTGATGCTTAGAAGAATTTTTCTCTTTTATGTTGAAAGTTTTAACTGCATTAAACTTTGGAAAACAACTAAATATTCTTTAAAATTATTTTTAGATAATAATTAATATTATCTAAAAATTTTCATTAAAATAAGTAAATAAACATGTATTGAAAATTGTTTTGCTGTCGTTTACAAGAAACTATTCATGTTTGTAAATGTTATAATCGATGTTATCATAATTCCTGCTTCTATAGAATTTTCTGATAATTTCCAGAGGTTCGAAGTTTATTTTTCACTATTTATTTTGCATGAACACCGATAGTTGCCCCGGTTTCTTTACGTTTGTAACACTTAAATAAGAGCAGTTTCCGCAGAAAGTCCTTCAAGGAGGCACCCACCCCCTTGGCACATCGCCCCAGTGTTGCATTGCTTCATCTCATTAATTGCCATTACATTTTTTTGAAAGAAAAATATCCTACATTTTTAGCATAAGAAGAGTTTTTCAGACAGAGGGAATAATTCACTGACTAATAAATTAGCATCTTAACTTTTTATCTGGGTTATAAAAGGAAGATACTTAAGATGAATTCAGAAATTTAGTCCATTTTCCTTGAATCATTATAAAGTTTTACGTAACTTATCTGGTAATATTTGAGAAGATTCAATCGTCTTACGTATCAATAAATATTAATATGACTTCATAGAATCTCTTTTTATTCTCATTTTTTTAATGAAAATTCAAAAGTAGCACGAACTTCATTTTTCATTCAACTGAATAAATCTATTTTTCCCTCTCCATTACTTATTTTATTTACGATATATTTTATAAGCACGAAAACTATATGGAAAATTCTAAAGTATAAAATATGTAAATCAAATTTGCTAGTTTTTAGCCGACTTTACTGTACGTTTATAGGATAATTTTACTTTATATTTTATAATTTATAAGTTCTATAATATAATATTATAGAAGATTCTCTAGGATTGTGTTTTTGTATATATTATAATTGAAATATTCAAAGTTCTTTCGATGATATATTGCAACGTAAAACGATCCAAACGTGCCAAGACATAGATTTATACACTCTCTCACGGTACGTATCTCTGATTTAACAACAGAAAGTTTAATTTACAACAGGGAAAATGATTATTTATGATTTTTCTTTTCTACCAGTGGCAGTGGATAAAATTGGATAAAACCACTGAACACTTGTAGTTGTTGGTGGTTTCGCGAGCCGGCCACGTGAGGTTTTTCGTGTTTCTTCACGTGTCCAACATCTTATAGTGGCCAGTTTTTCTAAAAACCTCTCCAGGGAGGCACCACCACTTGGCAGATCGCCCTCGTGTTGCCTAATACCTACAATCTTCCTGAATACATAAAAAAATTACACTAAGAACTGTGTTTGTATTTAATTTTTATTCTGTATACATTTGTCATATCTTATTGTTTCTCTCAACAAATTGCTCTAAGTATTTATATAAATTATTATCCAAGACATGCTCCCATTCTCAGAATTCTTTATATACTCGAACTCTGCATCAAATGATAAATTTTTCATAATCACCTTTCGTCAACGAAATTCATCATTTAATAAAACTCTACAAACTACTCATTACTGTATAATTAAAATGGAATTTCGGATTATGATACATAATACATTTAAGAAAAGACCCTATCTAATTAAATTTAGAAGCGTAATTCCTTACCTGATGATAATCTAAGCTTTAAAAATTTATATTAATCCCTACGATTATCGTTCGCAAAATTCATCCCCTTTCCGAAAAAACTCTCTATTAATTATATTTTTATAAAATTAAAATTAATTGTGCTACATCAAATTAATTTTTATATACATAACTTGCTTCATTAAATTCTTAAAAGCCATTGAAAATTAATTTATTCATGGTTAAGTTACGTTGTGTTTCTGGATATTTAATTTTGTTCTCCTTTGCATGATGAAATATTTAAACTAAAATCGAATACAATTCTTGAGTTGAAGTGATGTTTTTCTAAAAATTGGCATAAAGTACAAGTTTTTTAAATATTAATCGATGCGTTTTCTGCGTTACGAAATTGTAAATGTTGGCATAAACTTAAAAGTAGTTTCCAGATTTCTACTCGAGAAATTTTATTCAAATGTTAGCGATAAACAAGTCTCTTAAGTTTCTTAAATTTCAAATGTCATTGCGCTGGTATAAATATCAAAATAATTTAGTAATGCTGTTCTTATCGTAATTATAAATCGACTTAACACGCAAACAAGTTAAAAGTGATAAAATTTAATTAGAAAATTGTGTATCGAATATCACGCACTTAGTAAATATTTTTAGAAAGTTTTTGACTTTCTAAAAATATATATAAATATTTTAACGAATTAAAATGGAATTTTACATATTTTCTTACTCACTCACCAGAGAGAATGGACAAAACAATGCTGGTCGCAGGTTCGCGCCTCACCACATGCAGTTTCCCGTGTTTTCTTCTGGTATTTAACACCTGTATAATGTCCAGTTTGACTTAGAAAAGCTTCTCGGGAGGAATCCCCCTTGGCAGATGGCCCGTATGTTACTTTACCTTATTCAACAAACCAAACAATCATTACAAATGTAATTTTTAATGATTTTTTTTGATTATTTTTCCTTTGTACTTAAAACTTTTTAATCTAGTATTTGAAAGGTTTGTTTAAAATTATAAAAGGCTGTGGTTTGATTATAAAAATACCTGGAAATGTCTATAAATGAACACAGACATAATAGTTAAAGATAAACTGACCTCCAGAATAATACGTCAATAGCAGAAGTGTGTTTGGTTTCATCTATCCAAAGAAATGTAACGTCACCACAAAAGGTATATGCTCTCTTATCCAAGTTGGTTACCAATTTATCATCTTGCTTAACTTCAAGGACATCGTTTTCTCGCTTTATCTCTGTTTTTTCGACCTTGTTGAATTGTTTGAATTGTTCTAGAGGCATTAAAAACTTGCCATATGCTCCAAATACGATGACAAAGAGTAATTTGCTGTTTTTATTTCCAGCAAGCTAGTAAATTTTAAGTATACTTACGTCTATATAAATTTATGAATATTAAATCACTTTCATATATGTTTATGCATTTAAGGTGCAGAAACTTATTTTCCGACTGAAGTATTCTATTTTTGTGTGTATTCGTATAGAAACGATTGCTGATAGCGAGAAGTGCAATGGTTATATTACATATTTAGATAGTTTGATTACAAAAATATTGTGGTAAATAGGAGTTCTGACCTATTTTTGAAGCGATNATGTAATATTTAAATATTTATGCACCAAGATAAGTATGGGATAGATGCCAAATGAGAAAAAATGGCAGAAGTTTATTTAATATGTGAATTTACTTTCATTATAATATATATGAGATATATAAATTCACGTTTAGTTATAAACTTTAGCAGCTTCGCTTCAAATAAAACGTCATCCTTTATTTATATAAATGCAGAAAATATGCGTTTTTTCATTTTTAAAAAATTTTTTATGCACATTCTTAAGTGAAAAATAAACTTATGTCATTAGTTTGGCTATTTAAACTACATTAATGACATCTTAACTGGTTAATTCGAATTTTTAAATTTTATCGTCTCTCGTTAATTGGTTGATTCGAATTGGTTTAAACTTTTGTTGTCACTGATCGGATAATATAATCTGCCCTTTATTGGCTTATTCAAATTTTTAAATTTTATCGGTCGTTGATTGGTTTTCAAGCTTTTTTAAAAATGTATTAGCCAATCAATGATTTTTTAAAAAATATCATTGATTGGCTAATACTTTTGTTCCTGGTTAGCTTATTTAAATTTTCAAAGTTTTTCTTTATTTTATTGGCTAATACAGTGTATTTTATTCTTGATTGGTTTTTAATTTTATTGTTATAGGCCTATATTTAAATTTGTATTTGGTAATATAAAATATATTTTTAATATTAAATGAAATGAATAATAAATATTATTTTTGGAATTATCTCCAAAAAATTGTGAATAATGTATATAAAAATAATTTATTGTAATCCTATATCAGAATATATCCAGTGAGGTAAACAATGCAATTTTTCGACGAAGTTTCGGTAATTGTACTGTAGTTGTTATTTTCGATATTTACCAAAAGACAGCATTAAAGATAATATGATTTTTAGGGGTAATGGCACAAACGAAACAGGACGATAACTTGAACATAATACCAAATATATATTGGGCAGATGTAGATATACCATGTCATTATATCCTGTAAATCGAAATGTAAGATGATGTGAATCGTATAGCATGTAGAAGCTTTTTATACTAGTCTTTTATCATTTTACTTGGATATTTTCACTTAAATAAATAAATAATGGATAAAAATAGCTAAAAAAAAATTCATTTCCAGATGTAAAAATTTTAAATTTTATATAAGAAATTTAGAAAATTTTAACTTTACATTAATGTTTCGTAATTGGCTACTTTCAAACATCAATTTAAAATAACCAATAAGACATTAATGACGTTTCTAACTACTTCCTATTGGTATATTCGTTTTTCTTTTTACAAATATACAAAACAATTCGACCAATAATCGTTTAATTTTTTTAAATTTAAAATTCATTCGACTCGAAATTGATGACGTTAATTTCAATTGTTCTCGATTGGTCAATTAGAATTCTTTTAAATTTATCCTTCTTTGATTGGTCGATTCGTTTTGTTATTTATTAAATTCAAAATTTATCGCGAAATAGTTGAATTTTTTTCTAAAAAATGCGAGATATTTATTTTATTAATGATGATGAAGTAGAATAATGCAGAAGCAATAAAGATAATTTAGAAAAATATTTAAAAAAAAAAAACGGGAAATCGATTTACAATTTAACATTAAATACACGGAGAGAGGGAAAGAGGGGATGGAAATAGGGAGGTAAAATAGCAATAGAGACAAAGCAATATGAAAGATTGATGTTAAAATAGCACATTTATTGACAATTCTAAGGAAGAGTAATGATTAGGTGATACATTTAAAATTCACTACATTGGTCCTAACATATGGCAATATCATGTTACTTGACTGCATTACTACTAAAGTAGGCAGTAAAATCAACTTAATTCTATCTGTTGATGGCTATTAAGTGTATAATACAACGATTTCTATGTTATTCTTTTATTTAATTTTATAAAAATACAACGATTTCCTTTCCAAAAAGAGTATTTCCATAGTCTTTAATGATTACTACTTAGCGTAGGATGAATATTAATTTTGTTAATGTAGTAGAAATATTATCGATGTTACTACATTAATAAAATTAAAAATCCTGTATTATAGGTTAAAAACTTATTAATAATAATATTATTATTATCATCATTGGATAATTGAGAAGCTTGGAAGTTTTGTTACTGGAGTAGCATACGATGAGTAATTTAATTATCTTCGATAAAAATCAATGCTACTCTAATAGCATTAACTCAACAATAGAGGTAAATTGTTAAAGTAGCTTCGATAGTCTAACGTAATACTGTTAAAATAATAAAAGTACTGCATCTTGATTCGATAAATGATAAAAATAAGTGTGAGTGGGGCAAGATGACGAGGTTTTTGATCCACATAATCAAGTTAAAAAGCCTAATTAGGCCCAGATGGAGAGGAATCATAATGTAAATACTAATAATCAGAGCCTTGAGAGGGCGATGCAGACAAAAATGTGAGTCATCACCCATTTTCAAAAAACTCAGAGATTGCGTAGATTATTTTAAACTGAAAACTTGGGCCTCTTGAGTCCAGACTCGAATGCACCAATTAAGCCTGGACAGAGAGCAATCAGCATTCGGGCCTGAGCTCAGAGGGGCCTAAATTTCTGTTTAAATAATTCGTGCATTTTTCAGGTTTTTGGAAAGGAATAATGCACATTTTTTTATGACATGCCCACATTTTCGTATGACATGCCCCTCTCAAGTTCCCGATTATAAATATTTATTCTGTCTCTTCTCTATCTAGGCTTAATTGATGCATTCGGGCCTAGACACAGAAGTGTCTAATTTTTATTCTAAATTAATTCATGTATATCTGAGGTTTTTGGAAATGGGTGATGCCCCACATGTTTGTCTGACATGTCTCTATTTTCACTTCTCTCAAAGCCTTTATTATAAATATTTATTTATTGATTCTTTCTTGATGTGGGCTTAATTAGTGCATTCGGGCCTGGACTCAGAGGGGTTTAAATTTCAGTTTTAAAAAAATTCATATATTTGTGTGGGATTTTGGAAAAGGATTATATCCCGCATTTTTCTCTGACATGCCTTTCTCAAGGCCCTGATTATAAATATTTATTCTATTAGTGATAAATATAATAAATTCTACGTTATTCAGGGGTTTGTAAAGAAAACTGAAAGTAACATTTCCACTCGAAGTGGAACAAAATGACAAATGTGTTGATTATTGATTTTTTGACCAATTGTGAAAGTATCCAACTAGCAGGGCTATTTACCTCTTGGATTCGTAAAGACCCCACAAAAATTTAATCTTTTATTAGTTTTCTTAATTAAAGTATATTTGTATATTTTTGTGGAATTTGGAATAGGACAAGGGCCAAAATTTGTGATTAATTTAATTCTCTTAGGGCCATTATTATAATTTAATAAGTTCTAAGATTATTCATCACTTTATGAAGAAAATGAAGAGTAATATTTTTCTTTCTAGCTCAAAGAGGGGCAAGATGACGAATGTATTTATTCAGAATGAGAGGAATCAGGATTATTCCTGTCCTGATGTGGAAAGGCTTCAAACTTTAGCCTTTTGTTAGTTTCATTTGTTTAATTTTTATATTTTAATGAAATTTTAAGTTGAGTATGGCTTACATATGTGACTAGTGTGGGCCTTTTTGACCAACATTTAAGGTCCTAGATATAAATAGTCTATTTATTAATCAATGCAGTATATTTTAAGATTATTTATTACTTTATGAAGAAAATTAAGGACTTTTGTTTCTAGCTGAAAGAGGGGCAAGATAACGAATGCATCGATTAATTCAGAATGAGAGGAACCATGACTATTCCTGTTCTATATATATAGAAAAGCCCCAAAACTTAGCCTTTTATTGTCGTAATTTACATGTTTTTATGGCATTCGAGTGGAACAGGGCGCTATACTTCTCACTAGTGTGGGCCTTGTCACTCTGGTTATAAATATTTATTAATTAATGCAGTAAATTCTAAAGTTATTCATCACTCTATAAAGAGAATTACAATTAATATTTCCTATTTTTAACTCAAAGAAAGGCAAGATAACGAATGTATCCTGTACTAAATCGTGTATCAAAGTTATTATAATTTGATTAATTCCCATATCACTCTGTATTCATTATGCATATTATCAATGATTAATCTATACACTAATTACCTGGAACAGATCAATGTATTATTTGAATCCTAATTAATTTGGAATTAAATTTATTTATTTTTTAGATAATAGATGAAAAGCGGCGCATCCACCGCTTTCTATGACGGCACGCTACTGAACATCATCTATTTGTCTGTTCCAGCGCAGATTATCACCAAAAGTTATTCCTAAAAACGTGATAGCGTTTACTCTTTCTATGTTGTTATCAGTTATTCTGATTTTTAGGTGGTCGAAGTTTACTTTTTTGTTTCTATTGGCAAAACAGAGAAGTTTTGTCTTGTTTTTATTAATTGCCAACCTATTATTTTCCATATCATTGTTTAATGTTTTTNTTCGAAATTTTACCCATTTATGTGAATTATCAATATGAGATTATCAGAAGATAACGTTTCTATCCCATTAAATAAAGAATAGGTTAAGGGAATTTTTCATTTTTTTACTTGATTACCTTTCGTGTCCTCTCCAATTTATGTATTTTATTGTAATTTACATTCATATAAACATGATTTATATATAAATATGCTGATTGCTACATTCTATAGCCCGAGAGCACGATATGAATAAACTGATTATCTACCTAGAACATGATTTACATCCCTTATACATGATTGATTTAGAGTATGTATGCACATAAATTAATGTCAGGAGATAAATTAATACAGTCTTTTAGTTACTATAGCAGGTTGCATACAGTTTCCTAAAGTTAGAGTGTAGAAAACACAAAATAAAATGTTACTGTAAGAATATTTGTTGGATTTTCATTGATTGTACAGTACATGTTTTATTGATTATACATGAGATATTTTACGTGTTTATGAACGTGAATTGGTACCAGAACACAGTAAATTCTTAGTATATGCCATCAAAGTAGTGTGTGCTACAGTATAGAGAATAAATAGTATATATTGTGTTATACACATTGATTTTACATGCTTATGCATGTAAATTCTTGGCAGAACATAATTTAATATAGTCCTTTTACTGCTATGTTAGAATCTATGTAGATTTGTAAAAATAAAGTAGAGGAAAACGACACGAAACACTACTATAAGAGCATTATCTGGATGTTTATGGGTTACACAGGATTGATTTTATATTTTAAGAACATAAAATAGTGTTAGAGGGTAAATTAATGCAGCCTTTTTGTTACTACTCGAATAAGAATCTTGAAGACGACAGCAAAAACAGTGTTACTATAAGGATATTGTTAGATATTTATCGATTACAGTCATTGATGTTACATGTACTGTACATGTAATTCGTTTTTATATAAAAACAAAGGAATATGTCAAATTAGAATGTAAAATACGAAGGAATTCTTCAGTTTAGGATGTAAAAACGAAGCAATATTTCAGATTAGAAAGTAGAAAACGAAGGAATATATCAAATCAGAGTATAAAAGAACGAAGTTTAATGCTACCACAAGAAGTATTTGTCTAACATTATTTATTTATTTATTTATTTTAAATTACATCCCAGTTATTAGTGTCAAATAACTCCTTAAGTAATGTAATGACTTTTGAGAATTTATTTATGACTCTCAATAATTATCTAGAGACACGACTCTCAGCATTCATCCACTCAGATCTTTTAATTAATTAGATTGCCACAGAAGTAGCCAAGCGTATCGAGCAGTCGAAGAGAACACAGCAATTTATTAAAAAAATAAGGGAAAAAATGTATATATATATATATATATGTATATATATTACAGAAAGAGAGATTACTTGTACAGCAACAAAAGCTACTTTAGTAATAAAAATAGAAGAGGGGGAGGTAAAAAAATTACTTAAGCATACCTCAGATAACATTAATCCTGTTTGTTAAGTGATTGTAGCAATAATTATATGAGATTTTTCATTATTTTCCTCTGCTATTATAGCAATAAACTATGCACCCCTGCTATGATTTGTTCTATTTAAATATTTGCTTAAGAACGAATGTTATTTTAATAGTATTTTGATTAAAAATTGAAATAAATCTCACGAAAATCTGGAAATTAATCCTATATTAATATAGACCATATTGATCTTAGAGCATTTATATTAAGCATAGGGCCTGTAGCATTGTTAATACAATGAGTCTATATCTTTCTATCTGGTATAGTATAGAATTAATATATTTACTTCTATATTGTACTATTTATAATTCTACTAGGATAAATTATGTTTAAAGTAATGCTCTTAAAGTAACTTTAAGAGTATAATTCAGATCAGCATCCATACAAAATAATGATGCAGATTATAGCATATAGATATAAATTGTTAAATTTTGAATTATTTGAGAAATTTTTCTTTACTGTAGCAGCATTCTTTATCGTTTCCATTAACTAAATCAATTAATTACTGAAAAAATGAATTATGTTGATGTATTCATTTAAAAAATAAAGGAGAAGGACAAATAAATTATCTCATTTAATAAAATAGTATCACAATGCTGCTATAGTAACAATGACTTTATTGTTGAAATTTTTAAAAGATTATTTAATGTTTTAATTAAGAATTTATATTTATTACTATAGAATATTTCAGTCATTTATCATTTACATTTTTCTCTAAATTAATTGAATAATTTTCCATTCTTAATTCATCAAAGATTTATTGTTGCTATAGTAACAATGGCAATAAAGATGTAAGAGGAAGGGGAAAAAATTAAAGAATTTATTAAAGAAAAATACAGAGATTAGAGAAAAAATTAGGGGGAAAATAGAAAATTTATTTGAGGATTATTGTAGAAGTTAGAGAAGAAAAATTAGAGAATGTTAGAGAAGTTATTAGAGAATACAGAGAAAGTAATAGAGAGAAGTACAGTAGAAATATAGAAAAAATAATTAGAGAATAGAAAAAAGTATTGAAATTAAAGAGAAAAGTTAGAGCAAATTAGCGAAATTACTTGAAAAATATTGTGAAAATTAAAAAAATAATAATAATAACGACAGAATATTAGAGAATGTGTTTATTAGAAAAAGATATAGGAAAAAAGAAAAAAGTGAAGAAAAAATATAATTAAAGAATAAAAAGAAAATAGAGTGAATAGAAAGAAAGTGCAAAAAATATTATAAAAAATTAGAGAATAGAAAAAATAGAGAAATTAGACAAAAATTTAGAAATTATTTGAATAATATCCTAAAAATTATAAAACAAAATGACAGAATATTACAGAGAGTTTATTAGAAAATAGGGATAAAAAATAGAGGAAAAAAGTAGAAGAAAATGAAGAAAAAATAATTATAAAACAAAATAATAGGGAAGAAAAAATGAATAAAATATAGTGAAAAATGCAGGAAAAATGGAAAAAATAATTAGAGAATAAAGGAATTAAAGCGAAAAAATTGGAGAAAATTAGCAAAACTATTTGAAAAATGCAAAAATTTGAGAAATACGTTGAAAAAATAATGATAAAATATAAAAATGAAAGAATATTAGAAAATAAAGAGAAAAAAACGCAGAAAATATACAAAAATAGTAAAAAAAACAAATAAATAAAAATAGAGAAATTAGAGGGGGGAAAAATTAAAGAAAAATTAGCGAATTTATTTGATAAATATTCTCAAAAATTAAAGTAAAGAAAAATTAGGAAAGAAAAAAAAAAAGAATTTTAAATTAGAGAAAATTACAGAAATCATTGAAAATTCATATTAATTATTTTTATTTACATTCTGAATTTTAATTATAAAAAGTGCATGTTTATTTTTAATTACTATTGCAATTTCATTAAATACATTTACTTAATTTTAATTATTTTTATGGAATTTATTTTATAAAGGTATTTTTATTAATGGTGTTTCATGTAATTTTTCAAATTATGTTATTTTAATGACATTTTTATAAAATAATGTGAAGTATATTTAATTAGAATAATTTTGTAATTAAATCTTCTATAAAATAACATTAATTTATGGTATTTCATTCAATTTTAATGTTATTTTGTAAAGAATTTTCATTATAATAATATTAAATGTAATATTATTATAATGATTTACCATTTTTTATGGTCTATTTTATGTAATTTAAGCCATATAAACGTATTTTTTGAGGGATGTTTAAAATAAAATACCATTAAAATCACATCTAAGTACCACAGAAATTGAAAAATAAGTGATTAATAATAACTTTAAAATAAATTAACAGGATACCACAGAGTAGAACGTCTCAACCTTTTTCACTCGCGAACCCCGACTCTTCTGTGTATAAGGTTTCTGTAGATTCGTGAACCACCGGTTGAGAAGTAATGCCATAGACAAAAAGCACAAATATTACTTTATGTAATGTTTTAAATTGAATTTTTTTATAAATCAATTAGTTACTTAATGATATTTTACAGAAGCTAATTATGGAAATTTTAATTATAGTTTTATTAATATTTAATTAAATTATTCTTATGGGCATATTTTTATGAATTATTTTAAAATATTATTTTTTATAAATATTTTACGTGTTTACAAAATTTGATATTGTCTGTTTACTTTATAATTTAATAAATATTTATAGATCTTTACCATTGTTTTAAGATTGTAAAATATTTAGAATTTTTAGATGTTTCTGATTGTTTTATCATCCGAATGATGCAAACTGTATAGTTGTTACAAAGGTAGATTTTCAGATGATGCAGACTGTGCACTTCCTACGAAGGTAGTTTCTAGGTTCTAGAGACTGTATAGTTGTTACAAAGGCAGCTTTTTAAGTTATGCAAACTGTGCACGATTGCTATAAGTATAGATTTTTAAAGTATTTATACATCTGTGCATTTATTGCATACATATGAAAAATTTATACAGTTAATTATATATGATGGATACTATAAGACTCTGATTACCAATACATTATAATATTTAATTTTACTAATATAAATATAATAATTGATTTCCTTTTAGGTTTTTAGAATGTTTGCAATCTTGTAATTATAATCATCATTGTTCTTTTAGAAGCTTTAACATCATACATTTGCTACAATTAAAGATTTCTTAGATATAAGTAACGTAATCGATTCCTATCCCTTCTGTTCTTAAACAATTGATGCTGTATGGAGAAAATGATAAAATTTGCATGTATTACAGTGGAGGCTCCTTCAGTGGAATGCCCTTTTAGAGGGCCATTCACTTTCACTTACAGTAGAGGTCAGGGAGAATGCAAATATCCACTTTCTACGGTCGATGCTTGTACAGATGATTCTCATCTTCTCTTCAGGTTTCAAGCTTGCGCTGAAGTCCCTGGAACTGAAAGCAGTGGTGAGAATTTCTTCCCATGTTTTATTTTATTTTTCTTGGGTGTAGATAATAACAATTCCATCGCAATAAGCTACTTTAAAAAGATTAGAAAAAGGAAAGAATAATTGTTGATGGAATAATCCTTTCCAGTGATTCCCGTGGAAGGGATGTTCTTGCTGATCTTCTTTGACAATTTGTTATCGTAATTTAAGCAGAATATATTTCAATAGCGTACTTTTATAGAATTATAGATTATATTTAAACTAAATTTGAAGATTTAAGGAAGAAAAGTACTTAGAATTTAGAGTATTCTTCATCAGAACATTGGTTCGTATATTTTTTATGTTAAAAAATTAATGGATATATATTTACAAAAATTCCTATTTTTAAAAAAATCCATGCATATATTAATAAAAATTTTCAAATAATTAAGTTATTGCCTTTCAGAAAAATCCCTTTTATTGTAGAGAATTTTCCCTCAATAATGGTGAAAGGGAAAATTTAGGGAAAAAAACGAAGCATCTCTTTAATAATTAGGGAAAAACTCTTTCATATTATTATTGATAGTTTTGAATTTAATTTTAGAAAAATTTTAGGGAATTTTCTCGAATGTTAATTCCCTAAAGTACAAGGGAAAATGGAAACTTAAAGTAGTTTTTAAGATAGAAAAATAATATTAAAATGTTTGGAAATTTTAACTTTTTAAAACTTATTTAAATAAATAATAAAAGCTTAAAAATTATTTTAGTCATAAATTCAGGATTCTAATATTTAAATTTTTAATTATATTTAATTTTTTTTAGTGGAGGAACTAAAATGTTTAGCAATCTGGAAGGAAGGTTCAGTACATTATTTGGTAGGGAAAATGACAAAGCAGAGAATTGTCAACGTTCATGGAGATGAGGATACTTATCGATGTTTTGTAGGTATTTTTAACCAATAAAACTTATAAATTATATTAAAATTATCGTGAAATTCGAAAGAATTTTAAACTAAAATAATCAATTTTTTCCTTTTCAAAATACAAGCGACATTTATGAATTATTGATAAAAATTAATGAGAAAATTTTTTATTAAATCGAATTCGTATTCTTTGTAATTGTAAAAATAATTTTTTAAAATAAAATTTTAAATAATTTTAAAAAATAAAAAGAAAAACTAATTTTAAATTAATCTTTTGGAAGGAACAGATTAGAAAAAGAAGAGAAAAACTTGAAATTTCTACAATAAAAAGAATTAATTTTGAATATTTCTGTATAAGAAAAACTTTATTATTCAGATGGAGGGTTTAAAAATATCCCTAACATTAAAAAATGTTAGGGATATTTTTAAAAGGGTTAAAGGAAATTTTTTTTAATAAATAAACATTTTAAGGGCTTTTACCCTAATAAAAAATGCAATTTGACACGCAATTTTTTAATGAAGTATATATCATTGAAATAATTTGAAATGTTTAAAAATTAAATTACTAATGATTTTTTAGGATTATATTTAAATTTGTTTTATTCAAATGAAGGAATTAAAGAAAAATCCCTAACAGAAAAATTTCAAAGAAAATTTTCCTACTAAAACAAAACATTTACGAAACTTTTTTCATAAATAAACATCAATAGGGATTTCTCTTTAATAAAATTCAACAGGCAAATTCTGTAATGAAGTGAAAAGTTTAAAGAAATATACGTAAAATATTTCAGGGAAATTTCCCGAAAAATAAAGCATTTTTAAAGAAATTTCTGAATAAAATGATATATTTAAGTAATAAAATTAAAATTCGTGAACTTTTTTTTCTATTAAAATTAAATATTTAGAGACATTTTTCTAATAAAATAAAAAATTGAAAAAATTTACAAAATGAAGGATTCAGGGAAATTCCCCGAAAGAATGAAATATTTTAATGTAATTTTCCTAACTAAAAGTTTTAATAAAATTAGGAACATATATTTTAAAAACTCTCCTAGTTTTAAAAGGAAACATGCAAATATGTAATGAAAACACTACAAAAATTCTTATTAAAGATATTTTAAAATAATTTCTAATAAATTTTCTATTAAAAATAAAAAGAATTTAATACTGTTCAGTTTTAATTTACTATTTTTTAAAATTTAGAATAGAAAAATAAATGAAAAATATTAATAAATCCCTGATAAATATTTTGAAAGTTTGGAAAGGGATTTATTAATATTTTAGGGACTTTTTAGAGTTTTCTAATATTATTAAAAGATAAAATATGTAAAATTTTACTTTTAATTAATCTTTACGGATTTTTAGATGTTTTTCCCTAATTAATAGAGGATTATTTGGATGAATTGGCGTACAAATAAGTTTAAAAATACTTTAAAACTAAAATTTTATAATTTTATAAGCAAAAATTATGGAGAACTTTGAAATTTTAAATTACTCTTATTAACAAATAAGAAACTTAATAATTTATTTATATTTTATGTCTGTTTATCTGCATTGATTATTTTGTCGCGGCGCAGGTGTGGGCGCCGGCGCTTTGCATTGCCGCGTGTTACTTATAGTTCGCTCTGATATTTTGTATTTAAAATTATTTCTAAAATTTTTCAAATTATTCTAGAAAATATGCAGTAACTTTCCATTATTTATTAATATTTATATAACGCTTATATTTATGATGTTAAATTTCTCTTAACCTAATTAATGAGCCTTAAGTCGCGTCGCGTCGCCATTCAAACGGTCATACTAACATCCATTTTAATATACAGAATATATATTTATTTACATTAATTGTATGCAAGAATTAGAAAAGATTAATAATTTATTAATTTTCTTTGATTTTTATGCAATATTTATCATTTTATGCCATGAAATTAACCAAAAATCATGGATTTCCTGTTAATTTTTTAATATGTATTCATTGAATTAGCATTAATTAATTGTGTTAATTTTGATAATCTTCGTAAATAAAATTGAGATTAAAATACAATTTTTATATATTTTCATGAATTTTCCCACTTATCCTTTAAATTATGAGCCATTTCTATGTGTAAAGAACTTAAGTTCACCAGGGAAATATGTAAAAAAATATAATTTTCTGCTTAAAAATAATAAAAATATCTTTAAAATAATAAAAAAACAATTAGAAAAACCATTTAAAATCTTATTTAATATACTTTTTCTTGCATTTTTCAATGATTTTCGCGAAAAATACTTTAAATCATGAGTCATTTGTATATAGAATGAATGCTTATTTTACTATGAAAACTTGTAAAAAATATAATTTCCTGTCTAAAACTAATAAAAGTCTGTTTAAAATTCTAAAAAGTATTAAAAAATCTACTTAAAACACTAAATTTTATGCAACATATTTGAATAATTTAATTTTTATTTTAATTTAAGAACATCGTATCAGATGATTCTATCAGATAAACGCATGGTAACCAATTGTTTAAGGGATAAACTTTTAAAAAATTAAGATGATTTCCAAAATAAAAATCTTATAATAAGGAAAATTACTTCTGAAATTACCACGTTTTAATCATTTAATTTTCTTTTTTTTATTAATTTAGAAAATTATTAATAAAGGAAAAATGTAACCTATCAACGAGTTTTTTTATATAGAATTTAATTTTTTTGTATGAAAATTTTAATAAAAATTAATCTTTTCTTAGGTTAATGATATTAAAAAAATTTTTTTTACCNTAATATTTTTCTTTCTAGCTCAAAGAGGGGCAAGATGACGAATGTATTTATTCAGAATGAGAGGAATCAGGATTATTCCTGTCCTGATGTGGAAAGGCTTCAAACTTTAGCCTTTTGTTAGTTTCATTTGTTTAATTTTTATATTTTAATGAAATTTTAAGTTGAGTATGGCTTACATATGTGACTAGTGTGGGCCTTTTTGACCAACATTTAAGGTCCTAGATATAAATAGTCTATTTATTAATCAATGCAGTATATTTTAAGATTATTTATTACTTTATGAAGAAAATTAAGGACTTTTGTTTCTAGCTGAAAGAGGGGCAAGATAACGAATGCATCGATTAATTCAGAATGAGAGGAACCATGACTATTCCTGTTCTATATATATAGAAAAGCCCCAAAACTTAGCCTTTTATTGTCGTAATTTACATGTTTTTATGGCATTCGAGTGGAACAGGGCGCTATACTTCTCACTAGTGTGGGCCTTGTCACTCTGGTTATAAATATTTATTAATTAATGAAGTAAATTCTAAAGTTATTCATCACTCTATAAAGAGAATTACAATTAATATTTCCTATTTTTAACTCAAAGAAAGGCAAGATAACGAATGTATCCTGTACTAAATCGTGTATCAAAGTTATTATAATTTGATTAATTCCCATATCACTCTGTATTCATTATGCATATTATCAATGATTAATCTATACACTAATTACCTGGAACAGATCAATGTATTATTTGAATCCTAATTAATTTGGAATTAAATTTATTTATTTTTTAGATAATAGATATAATCTAATTTATAAATTTCACAAATTTAATAGCATAAATTCGTATAAAAATAAATTAATTAACTTTGAAAATAGTTGCGTGGTGAGTAGTTGCGGATCAAATGTTCGTCATCTTGCCCCGAAAATTTAAATAAACGTTTTCGGCCATTCAAAAAATCAAGTAAAATTTAAAATAAAAATTTAATTTATTTGAAAGCTTTAAATGTAAATAAATTCAAAAAAATTTAGATTTTTAATATATTTTTTCGAAATTTTACCCATTTATGTGAATTATCAATATGAGATTATCAGAAGATAACGTTTCTATCCCATTAAATAAAGAATAGGTTAAGGGAATTTTTCATTTTTTTACTTGATTACCTTTCGTGTCCTCTCCAATTTATGTATTTTATTGTAATTTACATTCATATAAACATGATTTATATATAAATATGCTGATTGCTACATTCTATAGCCCGAGAGCACGATATGAATAAACTGATTATCTACCTAGAACATGATTTACATCCCTTATACATGATTGATTTAGAGTATGTATGCACATAAATTAATGTCAGGAGATAAATTAATACAGTCTTTTAGTTACTATAGCAGGTTGCATACAGTTTCCTAAAGTTAGAGTGTAGAAAACACAAAATAAAATGTTACTGTAAGAATATTTGTTGGATTTTCATTGATTGTACAGTACATGTTTTATTGATTATACATGAGATATTTTACGTGTTTATGAACGTGAATTGGTACCAGAACACAGTAAATTCTTAGTATATGCCATCAAAGTAGTGTGTGCTACAGTATAGAGAATAAATAGTATATATTGTGTTATACACATTGATTTTACATGCTTATGCATGTAAATTCTTGGCAGAACATAATTTAATATAGTCCTTTTACTGCTATGTTAGAATCTATGTAGATTTGTAAAAATAAAGTAGAGGAAAACGACACGAAACACTACTATAAGAGCATTATCTGGATGTTTATGGGTTACACAGGATTGATTTTATATTTTAAGAACATAAAATAGTGTTAGAGGGTAAATTAATGCAGCCTTTTTGTTACTACTCGAATAAGAATCTTGAAGACGACAGCAAAAACAGTGTTACTATAAGGATATTGTTAGATATTTATCGATTACAGTCATTGATGTTACATGTACTGTACATGTAATTCGTTTTTATATAAAAACAAAGGAATATGTCAAATTAGAATGTAAAATACGAAGGAATTCTTCAGTTTAGGATGTAAAAACGAAGCAATATTTCAGATTAGAAAGTAGAAAACGAAGGAATATATCAAATCAGAGTATAAAAGAACGAAGTTTAATGCTACCACAAGAAGTATTTGTCTAACATTATTTATTTATTTATTTATTTTAGAAAATTTAGATATAAAACTATAATTAACTTGAAATAAAAAAAGAAAAAATATTCATCACAAACGGTGTGATGCTTCACTACATAGTTCATAAGCTATGCAGAGAAAGAGGATTTACAGGAGACGACACTCGAAAACGTGAAAAATTGCAAGGAAAAAAAGGTCGAGTTTAACATTAAAGTATCATTTAAAATCTGAAAGTGAAAAATTTTAAATAATTGTCATACTTAATGAATTTCGAAAGATAAAATTTCAAATTGTTAAGGAACTTATTACAATGGATAGTGTATAATTAAAGATGCCCAAGATCATTTAATGGTTCTTATACATCAGGTAATCGTGAAATCCACTTAAATGCGGTCTATTAAAAATGGTGTTAGCGAAAGAGCGAACTCTTAACATGATAAAAGAGTAGAAAAAATGGTTATTTACGGCTGAGCAAATTTATTTATAAGAGCCTTTTATCTTTAGATAAATTTATATCATTAAACTATATCCGATAAACGTAGAAAATTACTTTTTATTATGTTCGACCATCAAGTATTATATAAATAACCTAAAGATTAAACGATAGCGTAGTAAATTAGTAGAAAGATTCGACGTTATTTTATAGCTGTATAATGTTATCTTAGTAAATTATTATACTACTGATTTAGTTTACATATTTATATTTTTTTAAATTAAAGAATTTATTGAGAATAAATACTTTTTATGAGTTTTACTCTCTTTATATGTTTAATTTATAAGTTAAAAATGCTTCCATGCTTTTATCTCTAGCAATTTAAAAAAATATATATAATTTCCATTTGAAAAAGTGGAAATTCAGGTTAGAATTTAGAAGTTTTTAATTATTTTAATGTAATTTAAATTCGAGAAACGTTAGAATTTTTCTTTTGAATTTATAAAATTAATATAGTTATTTATTTTAATGTAGAGATTTAATATCTTATAGAATTTATATATCTGGAAGGCGTTTTAATGGATGAAGTTTAAGTTAAAATATTAAAATTAATGGATTTTTTGGTAGATAATTAAATAATTTACTGTATTAAGTGATATTTTGCATAATATTCGATTTATTTTTTTAAATAAGAGGTTAAAATGAAAAAAATTATTACTATAATAGCATCTTTCATCCAATATTATGACCATGTTGTTGAGTTATACTTGCTGATGATTCTCATATAAAATCAAAGATTATTTTGCTATATTCTTACTAAAAAATTAATCAATGGTCGTAAAAATACTGAGAATAACATCAACTTCTTCATTCTTATAATTCAACTCGTGATTCTTTAATGAGAAATGGAAGGGAGGAAGAAGAGTAAGAAGGAAAAAAAGATAAATTATTTATAAATAATTTTTTAAAAGTCGATTACTTTGACAACTTTCTTGAAAAAGAAAAATATGCAAATGAAGAGAAAGAAAAGATGAAGAAAGAGGAGGGGAAAAAGGGTCAAATTAAATTTTCCACAAGGAAAAAAGGCATTTTAGTTGATATGAAAAGATTTGATCAATAATTGCAAAAATGTAACAACACTCGATTAAATTTATTGCAACTCTCCTTTCTCGAAACTGTTTTGACATATAAAATATGACATTGTCGTTGACGTAATAAAGCACTGTGACGTCTTTATTCCTTTTATCTGATAGAATCTTGTAAACAATTTATTCTTTCTCCCTCCTGAATTATCTTTTCCTGTTTTTTCCTCTTTGTTATCATTTATAAATAACATTTCCTGTCCGGATTTGTGTACTCCTTTTTTTTCTAGTAAATAAATTTCCAATTTATCTGAAAAGATTCTTAAATTGTATAAAAGTTTTAGAAAGTCAAGTAAATCTCATAGATGCTGCTCTGAGGATGTTGACGCACAACATATTTATGTGTATATATGTTTTTCTGGGTTGATTTACTTAATGAAAATTCATTCAGTTTTGAAAATTTCTTATGTTTTATGGTATTTTTCAGACATTTCTTCATAAAATCTTCATAATATCCTTCAAAAAGATGTCAAATATATTCATTTCTCACGATTCTAGTAAGCATTTCATGGATCTAGTTTAACGTAGAATATATTTTTGTATGAAAGTGACTTTTGTCGAGTTGACAAACATGTAGAAAAAATTAAATATCTAGAAATTTGATGTGAAGAAAAACATTAGAAACTGTAAAAGAAACGTTTGTACATCGTTACACTTTGCTGAGAGCGTTTTATATCTGTCATACCACGACGTACTTTAAGATTTATGAGTTTATCTGACATTTATAGAAATTTCTCCATTTTTTTATATTAAATAGACATACCACGAATTCACTAGAATGGATGTAAGAAGGAAAGAAAAATATTTTTATTAGCAATTCATAATTGGCTTCTAAAACTTTAAAACTGACTTTTTAAATTTTACTAGAATAGGCGATTTTTATTTGGATTTATAAGATTGAAATTATTACAGGATTAAAATGTTTTTTAAACAAAAATGTAAATTTTTTTTCAGTTTTAGTGATATAATAGGGAAAATAATTTATTTTAATAAACTTTTCATATTTAAGAATGAGTTGTTCTCACATGATTCTTTTTGTCGTAATTGATAATAAATTGTCTAACGATGGCCTATCATATTAGGTCGAAAACATTAATGTTTCTATAATAAACAGTTTTTCTCAGCATCAGGTATTTAATGATTTATTATTTAAGGAACTGAGTAGGATATTTGGTTAGTCATAATTGATGCTGATAAAATAACAAGTTTTAAAAGATATTTAGAATTTCAATTGATGTTTTCATTCATTAAACATTTTTTATTCATTTATTTTATATTTATTCTAAATATTGAGGAATAATTAATGTTTTAATTTATTTAAAATTTTTAATTTCACTGGACATAAATCATTTTTAAAATGTTTAAGAACAAAATGAAACTAAATGAAAACATTTAGAAAAAGACTCTACCAAAAATATTGCAAGTATGGAATGCAATAGACTATTATATATTATTTATATGTGTATACTATCCATGTAATAAAAAAGAATAAATAATTTATCACTTCTTCAATTTTACATTGAAATATTATTTGTTATTTTAAAAATATTTTTTTTATAAATTTGCATTTGTATATATTTTTTTTTTGCTTTTAAAAACTATTATTTATTATTAAACTTACGTAAATAAATTCTTAGAAGTTTTATTTTATAATAATATAAATCATAT
>NW_019384810.1:93692-211526 GCF_000671375.1 Centruroides sculpturatus
CTCGTAGATGGTACCGTAAAAATTAATATTAAATCATATAATTTTTAGAATTACTTGAAAAATATTGTGAAAATTAAAAAAATAATAATAACGACAGAATATTAGAGAATGTGTTTATTAGAAAAAGATATAGGAAAAAAGAAAAAAGTGAAGAAAAAATATAATTAAAGAATAAAAAGAAAATAGAGTGAATAGAAAGAAAGTGCAAAAAATATTATAAAAAATTAGAGAATAGAAAAAATAGAGAAATTAGACAAAAATTTAGAAATTATTTGAATAATATCCTAAAAATTATAAAACAAAATGACAGAATATTACAGAGAGTTTATTAGAAAATAGGGATAAAAAATAGAGGAAAAAAGTAGAAGAAAATGAAGAAAAAATAATTATAAAACAAAATAATAGGGAAGAAAAAATGAATAAAATATAGTGAAAAATGCAGGAAAAATGGAAAAAATAATTAGAGAATAAAGGAATTAAAGCGAAAAAATTGGAGAAAATTAGCAAAACTATTTGAAAAATGCAAAAATTTGAGAAATACGTTGAAAAAATAATGATAAAATATAAAAATGAAAGAATATTAGAAAATAAAGAGAAAAAAACGCAGAAAATATACAAAAATAGTAAAAAAAACAAATAAATAAAAATAGAGAAATTAGAGGGGGGAAAAATTAAAGAAAAATTAGCGAATTTATTTGATAAATATTCTCAAAAATTAAAGTAAAGAAAAATTAGGAAAGAAAAAAAAAAAGAATTTTAAATTAGAGAAAATTACAGAAATCATTGAAAATTCATATTAATTATTTTTATTTACATTCTGAATTTTAATTATAAAAAGTGCATGTTTATTTTTAATTACTATTGCAATTTCATTAAATACATTTACTTAATTTTAATTATTTTTATGGAATTTATTTTATAAAGGTATTTTTATTAATGGTGTTTCATGTAATTTTTCAAATTATGTTATTTTAATGACATTTTTATAAAATAATGTGAAGTATATTTAATTAGAATAATTTTGTAATTAAATCTTCTATAAAATAACATTAATTTATGGTATTTCATTCAATTTTAATGTTATTTTGTAAAGAATTTTCATTATAATAATATTAAATGTAATATTATTATAATGATTTACCATTTTTTATGGTCTATTTTATGTAATTTAAGCCATATAAACGTATTTTTTGAGGGATGTTTAAAATAAAATACCATTAAAATCACATCTAAGTACCACAGAAATTAAAAAATAAGTGATTAATAATAACTTTAAAATAAATTAACAGGATACCACAGAGTAGAACGTCTCAACCTTTTTCACTCGCGAACCCCGACTCTTCTGTGTATAAGGTTTCTGTAGATTCGTGAACCACCGGTTGAGAAGTAATGCCATAGACAAAAAGCACAAATATTACTTTATGTAATGTTTTAAATTGAATTTTTTTATAAATCAATTAGTTACTTAATGATATTTTACAGAAGCTAATTATGGAAATTTTAATTATAGTTTTATTAATATTTAATTAAATTATTCTTATGGGCATATTTTTATGAATTATTTTAAAATATTATTTTTTATAAATATTTTACGTGTTTACAAAATTTGATATTGTCTGTTTACTTTATAATTTAATAAATATTTATAGATCTTTACCATTGTTTTAAGATTGTAAAATATTTAGAATTTTTAGATGTTTCTGATTGTTTTATCATCCGAATGATGCAAACTGTATAGTTGTTACAAAGGTAGATTTTCAGATGATGCAGACTGTGCACTTCCTACGAAGGTAGTTTCTAGGTTCTAGAGACTGTATAGTTGTTACAAAGGCAGCTTTTTAAGTTATGCAAACTGTGCACGATTGCTATAAGTATAGATTTTTAAAGTATTTATACATCTGTGCATTTATTGCATACATATGAAAAATTTATACAGTTAATTATATATGATGGATACTATAAGACTCTGATTACCAATACATTATAATATTTAATTTTACTAATATAAATATAATAATTGATTTCCTTTTAGGTTTTTAGAATGTTTGCAATCTTGTAATTATAATCATCATTGTTCTTTTAGAAGCTTTAACATCATACATTTGCTACAATTAAAGATTTCTTAGATATAAGTAACGTAATCGATTCCTATCCCTTCTGTTCTTAAACAATTGATGCTGTATGGAGAAAATGATAAAATTTGCATGTATTACAGTGGAGGCTCCTTCAGTGGAATGCCCTTTTAGAGGGCCATTCACTTTCACTTACAGTAGAGGTCAGGGAGAATGCAAATATCCACTTTCTACGGTCGATGCTTGTACAGATGATTCTCATCTTCTCTTCAGGTTTCAAGCTTGCGCTGAAGTCCCTGGAACTGAAAGCAGTGGTGAGAATTTCTTCCCATGTTTTATTTTATTTTTCTTGGGTGTAGATAATAACAATTCCATCGCAATAAGCTACTTTAAAAAGATTAGAAAAAGGAAAGAATAATTGTTGATGGAATAATCCTTTCCAGTGATTCCCGTGGAAGGGATGTTCTTGCTGATCTTCTTTGACAATTTGTTATCGTAATTTAAGCAGAATATATTTCAATAGCGTACTTTTATAGAATTATAGATTATATTTAAACTAAATTTGAAGATTTAAGGAAGAAAAGTACTTAGAATTTAGAGTATTCTTCATCAGAACATTGGTTCGTATATTTTTTATGTTAAAAAATTAATGGATATATATTTACAAAAATTCCTATTTTTAAAAAAATCCATGCATATATTAATAAAAATTTTCAAATAATTAAGTTATTGCCTTTCAGAAAAATCCCTTTTATTGTAGAGAATTTTCCCTCAATAATGGTGAAAGGGAAAATTTAGGGAAAAAAACGAAGCATCTCTTTAATAATTAGGGAAAAACTCTTTCATATTATTATTGATAGTTTTGAATTTAATTTTAGAAAAATTTTAGGGAATTTTCTCGAATGTTAATTCCCTAAAGTACAAGGGAAAATGGAAACTTAAAGTAGTTTTTAAGATAGAAAAATAATATTAAAATGTTTGGAAATTTTAACTTTTTAAAACTTATTTAAATAAATAATAAAAGCTTAAAAATTATTTTAGTCATAAATTCAGGATTCTAATATTTAAATTTTTAATTATATTTAATTTTTTTTAGTGGAGGAACTAAAATGTTTAGCAATCTGGAAGGAAGGTTCAGTACATTATTTGGTAGGGAAAATGACAAAGCAGAGAATTGTCAACGTTCATGGAGATGAGGATACTTATCGATGTTTTGTAGGTATTTTTAACCAATAAAACTTATAAATTATATTAAAATTATCGTGAAATTCGAAAGAATTTTAAACTAAAATAATCAATTTTTTCCTTTTCAAAATACAAGCGACATTTATGAATTATTGATAAAAATTAATGAGAAAATTTTTTATTAAATCGAATTCGTATTCTTTGTAATTGTAAAAATAATTTTTTAAAATAAAATTTTAAATAATTTTAAAAAATAAAAAGAAAAACTAATTTTAAATTAATCTTTTGGAAGGAACAGATTAGAAAAAGAAGAGAAAAACTTGAAATTTCTACAATAAAAAGAATTAATTTTGAATATTTCTGTATAAGAAAAACTTTATTATTCAGATGGAGGGTTTAAAAATATCCCTAACATTAAAAAATGTTAGGGATATTTTTAAAAGGGTTAAAGGAAATTTTTTTTAATAAATAAACATTTTAAGGGCTTTTACCCTAATAAAAAATGCAATTTGACACGCAATTTTTTAATGAAGTATATATCATTGAAATAATTTGAAATGTTTAAAAATTAAATTACTAATGATTTTTTAGGATTATATTTAAATTTGTTTTATTCAAATGAAGGAATTAAAGAAAAATCCCTAACAGAAAAATTTCAAAGAAAATTTTCCTACTAAAACAAAACATTTACGAAACTTTTTTCATAAATAAACATCAATAGGGATTTCTCTTTAATAAAATTCAACAGGCAAATTCTGTAATGAAGTGAAAAGTTTAAAGAAATATACGTAAAATATTTCAGGGAAATTTCCCGAAAAATAAAGCATTTTTAAAGAAATTTCTGAATAAAATGATATATTTAAGTAATAAAATTAAAATTCGTGAACTTTTTTTTCTATTAAAATTAAATATTTAGAGACATTTTTCTAATAAAATAAAAAATTGAAAAAATTTACAAAATGAAGGATTCAGGGAAATTCCCCGAAAGAATGAAATATTTTAATGTAATTTTCCTAACTAAAAGTTTTAATAAAATTAGGAACATATATTTTAAAAACTCTCCTAGTTTTAAAAGGAAACATGCAAATATGTAATGAAAACACTACAAAAATTCTTATTAAAGATATTTTAAAATAATTTCTAATAAATTTTCTATTAAAAATAAAAAGAATTTAATACTGTTCAGTTTTAATTTACTATTTTTTAAAATTTAGAATAGAAAAATAAATGAAAAATATTAATAAATCCCTGATAAATATTTTGAAAGTTTGGAAAGGGATTTATTAATATTTTAGGGACTTTTTAGAGTTTTCTAATATTATTAAAAGATAAAATATGTAAAATTTTACTTTTAATTAATCTTTACGGATTTTTAGATGTTTTTCCCTAATTAATAGAGGATTATTTGGATGAATTGGCGTACAAATAAGTTTAAAAATACTTTAAAACTAAAATTTTATAATTTTATAAGCAAAAATTATGGAGAACTTTGAAATTTTAAATTACTCTTATTAACAAATAAGAAACTTAATAATTTATTTATATTTTATGTCTGTTTATCTGCATTGATTATTTTGTCGCGGCGCAGGTGTGGGCGCCGGCGCTTTGCATTGCCGCGTGTTACTTATAGTTCGCTCTGATATTTTGTATTTAAAATTATTTCTAAAATTTTTCAAATTATTCTTGAAAATATGCAGTAACTTTCCATTATTTATTAATATTTATATAACGCTTATATTTATGATGTTAAATTTCTCTTAACCTAATTAATGAGCCTTAAGTCGCGTCGCGTCGCCATTCAAACGGTCATACTAACATCCATTTTAATATACAGAATATATATTTATTTACATTAATTGTATGCAAGAATTAGAAAAGATTAATAATTTATTAATTTTCTTTGGTTTTTATGCAATATTTATCATTTTATGCCATGAAATTAACCAAAAATCATGGATTTCCTGTTAATTTTTTAATATGTATTCATTGAATTAGCATTAATTAATTGTGTTAATTTTGATAATCTTCGTAAATAAAATTGAGATTAAAATACAATTTTTATATATTTTCATGAATTTTCCCACTTATCCTTTAAATTATGAGCCATTTCTATGTGTAAAGAACTTAAGTTCACCAGGGAAATATGTAAAAAAATATAATTTTCTGCTTAAAAATAATAAAAATCTCTTTAAAATAATAAAAAAACAATTAGAAAAACCATTTAAAATCTTATTTAATATACTTTTTCTTGCATTTTTCAATGATTTTCGCGAAAAATACTTTAAATCATGAGTCATTTGTATATAGAATGAATGCTTATTTTACTATGAAAACTTGTAAAAAATATAATTTCCTGTCTAAAACTAATAAAAGTCTGTTTAAAATTCTAAAAAGTATTAAAAAATCTACTTAAAACACTAAATTTTATGCAACATATTTGAATAATTTAATTTTTATTTTAATTTAAGAACATCGTATCAGATGATTCTATCAGATAAACGCATGATAACCAATTGTTTAAGGGATAAACTTTTAAAAAATTAAGATAATTTCCAAAATAAAAATCTTATAATAAGGAAAATTACTTCTGAAATTACCACATTTTAATCATTTAATTTTCTTTTTTTTATTAATTTAGAAAATTATTAATAAAGGAAAAATGTAACCTATCAACGAGTTTTTTTATATAGAATTTAATTTTTTTGTATGAAAATTTTAATAAAAATTAATCTTTTCTTAGGTTAATGATATTAAAAAAATTTTTTTACCTTTTTATAAATCAGGTATATGATTACATACAAGACAGAGACGGTTATCAAATTTCTCAATCAGCTGATGCATCCTGTGATGGTCTCGTGTTATCCTACGAAGGATCAAGGATAATGCTCCTCAACAAAAGTATGTGAGTGAAGGAAGACTTTTTCTTAATTTATAATAAATATCCTTTAAAAATCACGCGAAAAATCCTAATTTTCAATAACATTTAGTGTTATTTTATAGCAAATTTGATTTTTTACTCTTACTTAATTGAATGGAATTTCATCTCTCTTACAATGTTTTCATGCTGCTTTAATAGATTTTATATTAAATTTTAATTAACTTATGTGATTTTGACCGAAAAAATTTTTAAATCTGATCTAATTTTCATCTGAAAATTCGATTTTTTACAGGTAAGTCACCTACAGCAGATTGCACATTTCCAAGTTGGTTAACAGGACCTAACAAGTGGCATTCTTTGGATGGTAGAACAACTTACATTTTCAGTCATCAAAACACGTCCTTTGTTATAATTAGATCACACAAAGATAGAACAATTGGTGATAAAGCTGACACTAAAATCATTTGTATGAAAGAGTTAGCATCGTCGTATAATTCTACAACAATAATTGCATACAGCATGCAAGGATGGTGAGTAAAATTTACATTTCTACATATAAAAAATTTACATAAGCTTCGATAAATTAAAAAAAAAACTGAATTATTTTGTAGCAATTTTTATAATTAATTTATTAAAATGAATAAATTATACGATATTAATTTTATGCTTTGATAAATCTTACATTAAATTAAATAAATATTATTATTTTTGCTAGTAATTTATAGAATATTTTGTGTAGTTTAACGTAGAATATATTTTTGTATGAAAGTGACTTTTGTCGAGTTGACAAACATGTAGAAAAAATTAAATATCTAGAAATTTGATGTGAAGAAAAACATCAGAAACTGTAAAAGAAACGTTTGTACATCGTTACACTTTGCTGAGAGCGTTTTCTATCTGTCATACCACGACGTACTTTAAGATTTATGAGTTTATCTGACATTTATAGAAATTTCTCCATTTTTTTATATTAAATAGACATACCACGAATTCACTAGAATGGATGTAAGAAGGAAAGAAAAATATTTTTATAAATTTCTAACCAATAATTTCTCCTTTTAAAATGAAAAATAAATATTTATTATATTACATTATATTATACGAATGTTTATTTTAATATACATTATTATTATTATTATTATTATTATACAGAAGTAAAAGCGAGTGTTCTTACAATAAGGAAGCTGTTTGTATTGAGATAAACTTGTAAAATTCTCATGTTTATTAATTTAATATTATTTATTTTTATGTGTTTCGAATTCAAAATTGTAAAATTTATAAAAATGTATAGAAAATCAGCCATAAAATGGCGACTTTCTGTGCGTAGTACCGTGTACTGTACTGAAAAAAACTGATCTACAGGGGCAAATTAGATTAAACGCTCGTTAATTTAAAAAATGTTAAAAAGTACTTAATTTAAATAAAACAATTACGCTAACTATAGCATATTTATTTATTTATTTTAGAAAATTTAGATATAAAACTATAATTAACTTGAAATAAAAAAAGAAAAAATATTCATCACAAACGGTGTGATGCTTCACTACATAGTTCATAAGCTATGCAGAGAAAGAGGATTTACAGGAGACGACACTCGAAAACGTGAAAAATTGCAAGGAAAAAAAGGTCGAGTTTAACATTAAAGTATCATTTAAAATCTGAAAGTGAAAAATTTTAAATAATTGTCATACTTAATGAATTTCGAAAGATAAAATTTCAAATTGTTAAGGAACTTATTACAATGGATAGTGTATAATTAAAGATGCCCAAGATCATTTAATGGTTCTTATACATCAGGTAATCGTGAAATCCACTTAAATGCGGTCTATTAAAAATGGTGTTAGCGAAAGAGCGAACTCTTAACATGATAAAAGAGTAGAAAAAATGGTTATTTACGGCTGAGCAAATTTATTTATAAGAGCCTTTTATCTTTAGATAAATTTATATCATTAAACTATATCCGATAAACGTAGAAAATTACTTTTTATTATGTTCGACCATCAAGTATTATATAAATAACCTAAAGATTAAACGATAGCGTAGTAAATTAGTAGAAAGATTCGACGTTATTTTATAGCTGTATAATGTTATCTTAGTAAATTATTATACTACTGATTTAGTTTACATATTTATATTTTTTTAAATTAAAGAATTTATTGAGAATAAATACTTTTTATGAGTTTTACTCTCTTTATATGTTTAATTTATAAGTTAAAAATGCTTCCATGCTTTTATCTCTAGCAATTTAAAAAAATATATATAATTTCCATTTGAAAAAGTGGAAATTCAGGTTAGAATTTAGAAGTTTTTAATTATTTTAATGTAATTTAAATTCGAGAAACGTTAGAATTTTTCTTTTGAATTTATAAAATTAATATAGTTATTTATTTTAATGTAGAGATTTAATATCTTATAGAATTTATATATCTGGAAGGCGTTTTAATGGATGAAGTTTAAGTTAAAATATTAAAATTAATGGATTTTTTGGTAGATAATTAAATAATTTACTGTATTAAGTGATATTTTGCATAATATTCGATTTATTTTTTTAAATAAGAGGTTAAAATGAAAAAAATTATTACTATAATAGCATCTTTCATCCAATATTATGACCATGTTGTTGAGTTATACTTGCTGATGATTCTCATATAAAATCAAAGATTATTTTGCTATATTCTTACTAAAAAATTAATCAATGGTCGTAAAAATACTGAGAATAACATCAACTTCTTCATTCTTATAATTCAACTCGTGATTCTTTAATGAGAAATGGAAGGGAGGAAGAAGAGTAAGAAGGAAAAAAAGATAAATTATTTATAAATAATTTTTTAAAAGTCGATTACTTTGACAACTTTCTTGAAAAAGAAAAATATGCAAATGAAGAGAAAGAAAAGATGAAGAAAGAGGAGGGGAAAAAGGGTCAAATTAAATTTTCCACAAGGAAAAAAGGCATTTTAGTTGATATGAAAAGATTTGATCAATAATTGCAAAAATGTAACAACACTCGATTAAATTTATTGCAACTCTCCTTTCTCGAAACTGTTTTGACATATAAAATATGACATTGTCGTTGACGTAATAAAGCACTGTGACGTCTTTATTCCTTTTATCTGATAGAATCTTGTAAACAATTTATTCTTTCTCCCTCCTGAATTATCTTTTCCTGTTTTTTCCTCTTTGTTATCATTTATAAATAACATTTCCTGTCCGGATTTGTGTACTCCTTTTTTTTCTAGTAAATAAATTTCCAATTTATCTGAAAAGATTCTTAAATTGTATAAAAGTTTTAGAAAGTCAAGTAAATCTCATAGATGCTGCTCTGAGGATGTTGACGCACAACATATTTATGTGTATATATGTTTTTCTGGGTTGATTTACTTAATGAAAATTCATTCAGTTTTGAAAATTTCTTATGTTTTATGGTATTTTTCAGACATTTCTTCATAAAATCTTCATAATATCCTTCAAAAAGATGTCAAATATATTCATTTCTCACGATTCTAGTAAGCATTTCATGGATCATCTTAATAAATTTCACAACATTTTAAACGAAAATCATATTAATTTTTGCCAAATTTTTAAAATTTTATTAATAATTTATAGAATTATTTAATAAATAAGATAAATAAGTGACTTTGTAATATCAAATGTATAAAATAATATATTCTGCACGAATATTTAAGATTTATTCAACTGTAATAACATTATCCTTGATATAATTCCTTTAAAACTTATTTGCATCATTCTAAATTTATTCTTGAATTTCTCAAAGAGAAAGTTTCGAATATTTTAATGATTTTTCTACTAAATTATATTCAGTATTATGATTTCCATTGAGAATTAATGCTTTTTAAGAGTAAAATTATCTTAAAAATTCAAGAAAAAATACAACAAACAACAAATTAAATGAAATTTGAAACTTTACACTATAGATTCATGAGTTGTTCCTATGCTTCCATCCACACATTTTGTTTTTCTGCATCTAAGAATAATAAAATAACAAAATATAAATTTTTATAAAGGAAAAAAGTTTATACATTTTATTAAAAATAAACTTAAAAGTACAAAAAAAATATTTGTTTAAGTTACACTATCTTTAAGCTATAAGCTACTTAAAACTTCCTGTTAAAATGTCTTAAGGGTGTAAGGACAATATATATTTTTTCAAAATTTAAATTTAACGTAAAACATAATAAAATATACGTTAAATTATCATAAATAAATATATAATAATTTAAAAAATTATACATATATAACATGAAAACTTAGAGCGTAGCATCCTTTCTATTGAAGATGAGGAGGATGAGGATCAAAAGCAATAATGATTTTTATATTTAATTAATCAATAAGAAATTGGTACTTGAATTAAATTTTAATTGATTTCTAATTAAATTACAATTATTTTTAATTAATATAAGTATTGTTATTAATGTTATGAAGAAAAAAATAAATCTTAGTGTATATTTAGTATACTAAGATGAATTTTTACTAGTTTTAAAAAGTAAATATTAATTTTAGAAAATATTTTAAAAATTAATTATATATAAAAGTATAAATTAAAAAAATTTTATATAAATTTTATAATAACAATTTTTGGGGGCTTTCTTGAACGCCGAGGTTGTTGGTGACTTCTCTTACGCACTTCGATATTTTGTATGAAGCTTGTGAATTGGCCATTTTTGGATAAATTATATTGTTAAAAAGGTTTGAAGTAAATTCAACTTAATATCCTCTGAAGGAATATTAAATAGTGACTAAAATGCAACGTTCACCGGTGAAGCGTGGAAGATCATTATTGAACCGAACGAAACTAGGAAGTATAAAGGACCAACTAATTCCGACAAACTCTAAGCTTATAACAGACTATAACTTACAAACGAATAAAGACCCACAAGAAGTTTTCTCAGCAATTATGGATCCTTATTTGGATATAATATCACAAAGCTTTCAAAAATCTTCAGATGAGTTAAATGCGCTCGGTCCTATCTCATTGAATAACTCAGGCAACTCACTAGACATCCTAACAACAGTTTTATGGAATAGAATTTCTGGTCTGATAAACACCTCCAATGATAAACTTTTTAACCAAATTACTTTTATAAAAAAGATCTTGATTTTATTTATGAAAGTATTCGTGAAACCAAAGAACAATACAAAAAAATGGAAAAACAAATCAATAATTTAAAACAAATTGACAATGTAAAAACGGAAAAAGAACTAATGCAATACAAAAAGGAAGTCTTAGTTAATGAACTCCATTATAACAACATAATATTGTATAACTATTCCAGTTTGAAAAATATTTCCAGATTAGAAATTTATAATTTTATTACTTCATTATTAAATCTACAAAATGTGTCACAGGAAGATGTTGTAGCAATAAATCAACTAACCAAGTCAACGAACCCGATTATAAGATTAACACCCAGAAATAATCAAATTCGGGATTATATTTTCACAGTTTTTATAAAAAAGAAACAACAAAATCTACTAGAAGATTGGAAGAATATGCAAATTTCACCAGACTTAACAAAGGAATCAAGAACTAGACGAAAATATTTACTTCCACCCTTTTATGAAGCAAGAAAACAAAATTATCAAACAAAACTACGCAATGACACTTTATTGATAAGTCGAGACAGCTTAACATATAGTATTAGCAGGAAAGCTGGTTTATATGGAAACCTTCCTGCCTTTTTCCATGTCAACGGTAACGGCAAGATGACATATAACGAATCAAAGTAAACCTCAACATAGAAAAGTTACCATAAACAATCAGTTATTTACTGTTATAAACTGGAACACAAAATACCAGTACTTAACTCTCTTCACTTAAAATTCAAACCAGATATTACCGAGATAACCGAAACGTGGATAACCTCCGAGCTATCTTATAAACCAAAATTCTTCAATGAATTTATAATAGGATCAATATCAGAACGCAAGCCATTGAGTCTAGATCGTCCAAGTGGTGGCTTAAGTATCCTAATAAAAAAAAGGACTTCTGCAAAATATTCCAAATCAAAAAATCCGAAAATTTCATCCTACTTTTAATTACAATGAATAAACCCATACTCGGTAATATAAACAACAAACTAATGACAGTGATGATCGCCTATATTCCTTCTGATAACCTATCAAAATTAAATGAAACTTTCAAAACAATAGAAATATGGCAACATATCACTCCGTATATTCTCCTACTAGGAGATTTCAACTCACGAATCGCCGAAATAATGGATTCTTGGTATGATGGACCTAATTCCCTAATTCAAAATATCTGTCAATCTTAAGATAAGCATGTTAACAGACTGGGATCAAATTTAATAGAGATAATAACTGACTATAAAATATATATAGTAAATGGTCGTATTAAGCCTGACTACCCTGCAGAATAGACTTGTTTGGAACACGCTGGAAAATCTACTATTGATCTTACAATATGTTTAGAACTTTTGTTAGACTGTTGTTTGAAATTTATTATAACAACCTTTGACGCATCCGACCATTTTCCCACAACAACAAAATTTTTACTGTTTTCGTTAAAGAAACCAAATAATTCACTCAATAAGTGTCAAAAGATAAATTATAAAATTACAAGATATTCAGTCGAAATCGGAAACAAATTTACTAACATCCCGGAAATAACAGAATATAATAGTGGTGAAATTTATAAACTAATGATAAATATAATGAACGACTATATGCAAATCAATTACGACAAAAGAAACGTTCAAAACGCATTCAGAAAAATTTGGTACGACCTCGACAGTTATAAAATGAAAATGATAAAGCAAATCAAACTAAAAATATTCAGAAAAGATTTAAATGACCTAAATTTTCTTAATAACATGAAGGCAAAACAAAATTATAATAACTTACTTAAATCCAAAAAAGAACTACTTCCGCAATCTCGAATCTATTTTAATCAAGAATAGTAAGGACAGTAAATTATTTTGGATCACAATACGAAGATTTTGCTTTAACTCAAATCTAAGTTAATCTTCTATAATAGACTATGATTTACCAGTGGTTTCCAAATATCCAAGTAATTTGGCCACCAATATCTAATACTGACTTTTATAACGAATGCTTAGACTAATTTCACAATTAATGAATTAGAAGACGCCATTAACAAAACTAAAAGCAACCCAACCAGGTAGTGATTACATTCCAACCAAATTCCTGAAAATGCTTCCACACCAAACAAGAATTAAACTATTAAATTTATTCAGCTCAATGTATAAAGCAATCTTATATCCAAATTCTTGAAACTAGGTTATATTTACCATGATATAGAAAAGCGGCGACCATCTTTCTCCAAACAAGTATAGACCCATAGCTCTATTATTAACTCTATGAAAATGTTTTACAACAATATTAGCAATCAAATTTCAACAATGGACTTAAGCAATGGATTTATAAGCTAAATCTAATGCTTACATTAGAAACAAGGAAACAGAATCTGCTATTTTTCTACTATTATTGATAATACATCTACACCTAACTAAAAAAACACAGAAAAGTATATGCGTCATTTATCGATATCCAAAAAGCCTTCGACTCAGTCTACGTTTTTCTACTAGTGAATAATTTGAAAGCCAGTGATGCAGGTGATTGTTTTTCATCAACAATATTAAAACTCTTTTCCAATTATAATGCAAAAATTAAACAGGACAGAACTATATCTCCTTCATTAGACCTTTCACGTGGCGTACTCCAAGGAGATCATCTTTCGCCTTACTTATTTAAATTTACCTATTTGGAATAGACCAACTTATTCATAAATCTACTGATGGCATTGAAGTTAGCAATAAAGTTTTTCATTATATTCAATTCGCAGATGACTTGGTAATTCTAGCCCCTACAAAAATCTCTCTCCAAAGAAAAATCAACCAATTAAATTCATACTTCAAATCGATTTACAGGTAACCCCCGTGTAACACGGATTCCCATAACACGGCAATTTTTTGGAACGTAACTACCGTGTTATACGGGGGTTACCTGTACTTAACGATAAACCCAAGTCCAATCTGAGTCAGTCTACATTATCTATATAAACTTGAATGCCTCCACATCTACTTCCTCCGTAAACTACTTCATTTAAAAAGGTCTGTTACCGATTACGCTATACGCCACGAAACTAATCGTATTTGGTCCTTTTCTTTTTTGTTAAAACGAATAATAAAATTCTACTACCGACTGAAATTTAAAAGTGATAACAACATAACTTTTTACATCAGGAAATTATTAAACAAGGCAAAAATTTAAAAACCGAGCAGTTTTGGCAAAACAAATTCAGCAGAATCTCGAATGCATTTGGAGTATCAGAGTTATTATTTAAAAATAAATTCATATAATGATCTATGGTGTTGCATTAAGCTTTTGTGTGTAAAACTGCTTTATTTCCCTATTAAAAAAAATTGTTTCTTCTAATCAAATTTCTTAAAATTTTTAATAAAAATTCATATAAAATTTAAGTGTTTTTACATAAAATTAATTTATTTTATTTTATTTTTAAGAAATAACAGCGTATAACGCGCACCAAGTAAATTTATAAATATAAATATTGTAACGTTTGTTAAATAATTTTTCTAATAAAATATAATAAAAATGGAATAAATTTTTATATTTTAACAATAAAATTTATCGTAAAGTAAAATTTTTTCTTTGTTTTTTACTTATAATTTTTTTAAAATTTAACTGAAAAAATATATTTATTTTATGTTTTTAAATTTAATATTTAATTAAAATTATAAATTGAATGTTTTTATGTTATATAAAATAAATTACTTTTATTTGTTAAAATTTAAATAATAATTTTTTTCTAAATACTTTTAAGAAAATCATATGCAACGTCATTTATGAGTATATCCAAATGAAAAATATAAAAAATAATCATGGTAAAGTGCAAAATTTTCTCATTTTTAATGAAAATAAGCTTAGAAATTTCATATAATAAACTTTTCTCTTAATTTTATTCTTGTATAAATTTAAAAGTTTATTTTTAAATTTTTTTAAGCTTATCATATAAAAATTTTTACAAATTTAAGTTCCGGTTTAAAATATATTTTAAAAAATTCAAAAACTTGAACAATTCAACATTAAAATACTGTAAAAATTAAAATTAAGAGAGAAAAGTTACCTGAAAAATACAATTTTTGACGCATGAAAAATGTAATGACGTCATTTATGAGTAAACGAAAATTATGAATTAAGAAAGATCGGAAAATTTTTAAAATTCAACAAAAATTTATTATAGAATTTAATTAAATATAACTAAACAACCAAAAATTATCTAAAAACATTAAGCATAAAACTTTAAAAATAAATTTTAAATATCAAACGAAGCTACTTATACAAACTTACGTCTGGGGATAAAAATAAAATTTAAAATCTATTAAATAATAAAATAAGTATAAGAAAAGGATAAAATTCGATACAAATAACTTAAAAAAATCAAGATTTTCGTTTAAAAATATTCATTTTTAATGTAATTTATCATGTGATGACGTCATTTATGAGTAAGTTTAAGTAAAAATGGCGCTGTAAGGGAGGGAAGAAGGCGTGTGGCTTATGTTTTAAATCAAAATTTGGTTACGGTACTAACAGAATTGACAATCTACTGTTCAATATAACGTATTTTGACGTTATAACAGTTACAATGCAGTTCGAATGACTTTCGCACGAATTTAAAAGATTTTTTCCTTTTGTTTCGTTCGAATCGTCCCCTTTCTAATACCTTAGATACGTCAGGAAGGGAATATCGGAAGCGAGCGGTATATCGATCTATCATTCCTGGATCTCTTTTTACGGTTGGTGAGATGTGGACTTCATCCCCCTCCTCCTACAGTCCATAGACTTGATCCTAGTAATGTTACAGCCTTCATATCTTTTTACGATCCTCTAAAGGTGTGTGTGTCTATATGTATTTTTTTCCTTAGTTCCTTCGATTCGCGAGTGCTGGAAAGGATATTTTTCTGTCAAGCGTGTTGCACGATTAAACAGAATTTTTAATGGAGTAAAATCGACGTTTTGTGTGAGTGATGAACATTTGGATGTTGAAATTTGAGGCTATTTTACTCAAAATTTGCTATTTTTTATGAATTGATAGGTAAGAGACTTCATTTTGCTCTATGGAGCTCGTTATAGTTAATTTTTGATAAGATTTTGATCCATTTTAGCATCCTGATGAAGGATCGTGCGGATGATGCTGAATGGAGATGGTAGAATTTAAGCTGATTATCAATATTATAGGTTGGTGAATGGTTGTATAAAGATGAAAATCCTTTAACAGGGCTTAAGCATTATATTATTGTAGGATTTAGAAAGGATTTAGGAAATTAGGAGTAATATATTCTATATAATGATATAATAATATAAATAACATTATATTAAAAGAGCAGACAGATGACGATAAGAGTTGATAAATGGCGGAAATTCTAAGAAAAAAGGATAATTTGAAAAATTAAATTTTATACTTAATTTTCTTTGATGTAGAAAGGTTAAGGTTCAAACTATCCTTAAAATCTTATGGAGATTTCCTGTAAATCTAAAGAGAAACAAGTACTTTTACACTGATAAATACATATAAAATGCAAATCTATTAAAGAAAAATACATTAAAAATACATTTTACTCTGCTTCAAAGAGAATCGTACAGCGATACAAGAGATAATATCGTTAACTGTGTAATTATGGACAATATAAAAGCGGGATTATCACAAAAATAATCGTATTTATCCTGAAAAAAATAAATCAAATATTCAAAAAGTATTCAAACATTTGTTGTAAAATCTAATACAAACTCGAATATATACAATATTTATACAGTTTTTCATCGTATAATCAAGTGAGAAGCACAGTATTTTCATAAAAAACTACAAATTTGCTCACTTGTACTGTTACTGTACATTCGTGAAGATCACAATTCCTACAACATCCGCATCTTCAGAACGGATTTAACTTAACGAAATTTCTTCTAACGCATCCACTTATGCATAAGGATTAAATTTCTTCATCCTTATCCACCTGATCCACCTGATACAGGCAGCTATCAACTACAGATGTCTACCTTCATATATACATTATTTTTTGTTATTATTTTTTTCTGAACTCCAATTATTTCCTATCATTTATCTAGCATCAATGTCATTACTCACTGTTGTTTTGCATTCTTTTTTATTGATTTATCTTATTTTTTTGTCCTCTAACTCTAAAGCAATCTGCGCTTTACATTCTTTACCATTTAATGACTACAAAAATCGATTTACATGTTTTTCAATTTATTCGTTCTAACCTATAGTAAATTTTCTTTTTCCCTTAAATATCGATGTTTCTACTTAAATATAGTATATATATCTACGTTTCTAGCTTACAGATGATGTTGTATCGATAAGAAATTGGATAAAAATCGATGGTTTATATAGGTATGTTACGCTACTCTATGATGGAGGATGGAGAGTTATCGACTCTCCTCTCGCATCTTTATACGTAATTATCGCATTTTACCATCTGGAAATGTTGTAATTTAATAAAATCAACATCTTTACTTGTTTATTAACATCATTTCTCATCCAAAATACCTTTTTTTAGCATCATTCCGAGGCGACAATCGTGTTCATTCTTTGTTTTCTTTTTTTATTATACATTTTCACTCGCCATCTGTCAAATTCGATTCTAGACTTCATATGTCAAAGATGAGGATATTTTGATATCATAATCATCTTTTATCACCTTCTTTATACTTTTATTTGTTTCTAAAAATATAGAAAAATGATTTTTTTCACGAATTTTCCTTCCTCTCTTCTATAATTTTCTTATTTTCTTTGATTCGTCGCATCATTCTACATCTTTTTTTTAGGTTTTTCGCTTTAATTTTGTTAAATTTTCTTCTTTTTTCCTGGTTTTTCTGCATTAATTAGTGCAGTTTTTCTGTTTAAATTTTCTAAATTTCTCGTTAATTTACTTGCTAATTGCAATATTTAGGTCAAAATTCGGTTTTTAAATGAATTTTTTTAAATAATTTTATTATATATTTTTTGTATCTTCTAGTTGTTTTAATGTTAGAAATGTTTTTTTGAAGTATTTATTGTATTTTTCTACTCGAAAAATCGTTTTTTCTTTGTTGTACAATGCTGTAAATGTTATAAATTTTGTGGTTTTATAAGACATATTCCTTGAGATTTTTACAGTATTTTTTCAGATATTTTAGGAAGTTCTTGCATTTTAAAATATAAATATTACAATATCTTATAATTTACTTAAAAACATAAAGTAATTAACCATTTTATAGTGATTTTATATGAATCTAGCACGAAAATCCTGCAGAAAATTAGGATTACAAGAATCTGTTCGCTTGATTTTTACGTTTTAAGTAATTAAATCTATAATTTTCTCTCATAAACCCCCAAAAATCACGTTAAGAACTAATTAATTCCGAGCTCAGTTTCAAAATAATCTTAATTATAATACTCTGCAGCATCATATGCTGCGATTTCTATTTTCCTCTTATCCTGTTCCAGCTTATCCCTCTTCCAGATTGATGCTATGTCATATTTTAATAAAGGATAACCTCCTGCTCCTGTTTATCATGCGATAAGAGCGGATAAAACTCATAAAATCCGCATCAGCTCTTAATATATAACTGGATTCTGCCTTCTATAATCTTCTATAAAACATGCTGGCTCCTAGAAGATTGCTACAAATTCTGTTTTCTACTTCAGTTGATGAGGTTTTTTCCTATACTTTTTTTGGTAAATATTTTAAATATAATAATTAAGTATTTATGGTCCTACATAGAAGGAAGGTTTATAAATCATTTCTGAAAGCAAATAATGGAATTTCTGTTGAACTTATAGAAATGAAAGGAATGAGAAGAAGTGAAATTCATCTATTTTTTCCAGGTGATGGTCAACAGATGGACACGAAAAATTCTATTGTCAACAATATCCCTAGATGGAAAATTGAAGTACGATCTGAGAGTAAACTATCAATCATTTTCGATATATTTTCCATTCCCTGACCTGTTTAAACTTATAGATTTGGAATTCTATACGAGTTTATCTTCAGAATTTGTGTAGAGAATCGTCTACATCATCACACATGAATACTTAAGTGCAGTTTCTGGCCTACAATAGGCTTAAAATTTGAATTTCTCACTAATTAACAAATGGGAAACGCCATAAACAACGATAATTATCACGAAGTTCAAGCTGAGTTATCATTGCAGTCTCTAAAATCTATAAACTGAACGTATAAAGTTGGAGAATCTTCCTTATAAATTTATAAAAATCGATAAAAAAAAACAATTTATTGCTATTAAATTTTATTATTAAAATGTATAAAAATGTCCAAAATATCTTCAAATTTTATATTGAATTAAGTTTTCATGATTTTCATTGTTAGTATAGAATTTATAAAAATTTTATACACGAAAATATATAGAAACCTGCGATTTTATAACAAAAAACGTCAAGAATTATAGGGAAACAGTGTTTATTTATTTATAAGTATAAAACTTGTAGTGACCAATTTACAAATTTTATAATTTTATAAAGCTAAAATTTTTTTAAAAATACCGAAAACGTGGGGATAATAAACGAATTGCTCTGATGTTTTTATTTGTTGCAAATATAAGAAACCTTCGTAAAATATTGATAAACTACTAAAAACTGTAATTAAAGCGGAATTTTAATCGTTTAAATTTATAAATTTTAAAATTTTATAACATTAAAATATTTAAAAAAGGTTAAAAACACGAGAAGAATTAATGAATTATGTTCCAGGAAGGTGATTAACATATCTACAACTAATCTGCATGTTAAGAAGAGAGATTTTTTTGTTAAAATCTATAGTTTACAATTCTGTGTATACACTGTACACTACATATTTATATACATATCTGTTGAGTGGACTTTGACATATGTTCTGAATAATGCTCCACCCAATGCACCATTGCGTGTAATTCTGATAATTGATAGTGATGGAGATTTTTTTTCTGAAACAGAAAAAAAACAAAAAAAAAAAAAAATGGAAATCGTTCGCGTGTCTATTGAAATCACAGATATTTGTAGCTAAAACAGATGCAATTTATGTAAATTAATATCCTTATTTAATTGATTTTTTCCAATTCTTTTAACGGTTTGTAGCGGAAATTATGTTTGGAGAATGGACATACTGTGTATATCAAGAATTATTTTATGTGATTTTATAGGTTAAATTATGAAAAATCGGATAAATTTTATAAGAAATTATAATTTTGAAGAGATTTTTTAAGCGTATAGCATAAAGAATTAAAGGTTGAGGATTAGGAGAGAGTAGGAAATACATAATGAGTTAAGAAGTACAAAATTTATCTTGCTCTTCCTACTCTTCTCTAACTAAGAAGAGAAAGTAAAAGCTTATGAGTTGAATGATTAAATTCCTACTTTTACTTTCTTCTGTTTTATTTGTATAGAAAATAAAAGAATGTAGGAGTAGAATTACAAAGTGTAGAAAGTAGAAGCTTAAGGGTAGGGAGATTAGCAAAAATAGGAATGAAGATAAGGTTAATCAATATTAGAAATTGTAAAATGGGTGTAAGTAAAAAGTGAAATAGCAAAAGAGAGAAGTAACAATAAGTACAAAAAGACTGCTCTTGTAAGTTTGATGAAAATAGGAGTTGCATGAGTAGGAAGAGCACTTAACTTGCACTTTCTAGTCTTTCAATTAATCTTTTTTACTCTAAGTAAGAACAGAAAGCAAGAATTTATGAGTAGAAAGAATGGGCAAGATCAAGATTAAATTCCTATTCTACTAATCTCATAGGAAGCACAAGAATATAGGAGCAGAAATTGCAAAGTAGGCAAGAGTAGGGACTACAAGATTAATTAAGAGTGGGAATTGTAAAATGGGAGTAAGCAAGAACTGAAAGATTAAGTAAGAATAGGGATTGCTCTTCTAAATTAGACAACAGGAAGTGCAAGATAAGCAAGAGCAGAGGATGGTAAAGGTAAAATGTAACATTATCTGCAGGCTAACTACAAGATATAATTAGAAAGATTAAGGTATCATATGGAGGTTTGTACATAAGTTAGTCTAGGAGGTTAGTGGATAAATAGTACTATCATTTATGATAAATTTATATTTTTGATCAGGATAAATATAGTTATATAATTAGAATAAAATAACAAGTGTAATCAGGGTAAGTAGTAAACTGACCAGGATGAGAGTAATAGTGTAATTAGGATAAGAGAAACAGCATCTTCCGGAGAAGATAGATGCTGATAGAATGAGTTTATCTGGGTAAGAAGAAAGTATTTGTGAGTTCTGTACTATACATAAATATACTTTATGCAGCAATTCCTAACGCTGTATTTATACTTTTCAATATATTCTACACAAATTTATGGAAATTACATCCATATAAAATTATTTACTTCCAGTTCCAATGGATATATGTGCCTGGTTTTCTATCAAAGAGATGCAAACATTGTTGAACTGGAAACAGGTAAAAGTTTATATAAAAATCTGGAATAAACTTTAAATTTAATCTTTAGAAAAATATAAAATTCGTTGCTCTCTTTCTAGAGTGCAAGGCGATCGAGTTTAATTAATAAGAGCTCATTTTTCTTATCAATTAAACTCGAGATGTTAGAGGAAAGATTTCTTTAATAATAATTAAATTAAAATGATATAATTAGCAAAAATATAATATTTTAATTAAATTTTAAAAGTTTTAAGTGTTCTTTTAAAGGAGAGAAAACTAGAAGATTACAAGATGCGTGCCAATCGCACTATTATAAAAGTAAAGCAGAGTTTACAACTCTAGTTGGTAAGTGTTTATCCTAGAGATACGTTAGTTTTTTTTAATCTAAATTTTACTTTAATTTTCTCTTTGAAATTATTTTATAAGAGGTATTTTACACTAAGTTGTTAAGATTATTATGAGAATAATTAAGGTATACACTTCTAAAGAATCTTTCTCTCCTCTTGTTGTAAAGAAAGAGAAAATTAGAAACGGGGGATCATCATCTCTCCTTAGGAAAGATAACGTTAATTTACTTTCACCATTCAAAAGGATGGAAAAATTTTCAAATTCTACTTTAAAATTTATCTTTTTCTTTTTATTTTTAAATGAATAAATTGTATCAAAACGTTTTTTTCTTAAACTTTATCCAACAGAAATGTGGGTAACTTCGTGGATCTTGTTTACTTTTATTATTATTATTTGTTAGGAAAAAAAACGAGAGAGTTCTGTTGACGTGAAATGTTTACAGTCGAAAAATATGAAAATTTTGCTGATTTTTACTCTTTATTCTTTACTTTATTGAATGATGATTGTCATTTATTTAGGTAAAGAGGATCAGAATTTGATGATAGAGATAAACAGATAGAGTCACCCTTCAGAGATCAGAGAAACACGTAAAAAGAAGAATCAAATCAAGGGCATCATCTTTTTATTCTAAAGGAATCAAATCAAAATTCTCATCCTTTAATACTAAAGGAATCGAATCACGGGCCTCACCTTTTAAGGGAAGTCATTTTTTAATGTTAAAAGAATCAGAAAAAGGAATCATCCTTTAACAGTAAAGGAAACAGATAAAGGAAATTATCCTTTCATAATAAAGGCAAACAAGTAAAGGTAATCATCAATCGTTAATGAAGGCCATCGAACAGTGAAGACATCCTTTGATGATAAAGATAAACTAAATAATGGAAAAAACTTCCTGACAATAAAAAGCAGAAAACCAAGCTGAAGATGTTGCAGTTTACTTTAATTTCTTTATTTATTTTTATAAAATTCTTCATTAATCCGCATCTCTTATAATTATAGAAGAATGCATTATACAAAAATCCAATGCTTAAAACTACAATTTTTAAATGTTTAATTACTCGAACACCATTAAAAACACTCGTAAAATCTTTTTACTTTTTATTAAATTATTAAAAATGAAGTTAAAATTTCAAAAAACAAATTTATTTTTTACACATTTTCTTCAGTAGAAAACCTCTTAAATAAAATTTATTACCTTCGTTTTCTCATCTTTTACAGTTGAAGAAACACAATTTCTTGATACAAATTTATTATTTTTGCTGCAGATTTAAAGGGGAAAAATTAGAAATTATAAGAAAAGAAAGTTGTAAAATTTCATAAAATCACAATAGAAAAATTATTTAAGATAAATCTTTAATTTAAAATCGCGTTAAAAATTAGTAACTCGATACTCTGATTTATTGATGATCTCATAAATCTTGTTATTTAATTATAATTTATTTGTGAATGTACGTTTTATCATTGACTTTATCATGTCTTCGTGCTTTTAAGATGAATTTTATTTAATTTTAATTATTTATTTAAAGAATACTCCTCGGATGCATTCCAGCAATGCTAAAATTTCTTTATTGTTTTTATCTCTTCCGGAATGGGAAAGAGAAAAATAAGAGAAAGATGCTTTGTTATTCCACTCGGTTTGAATGCTTTCAATCATAATCTTATTGATCCCCTCATTGAAGTTTTCTGCTTTTGGTTGTCTTATTCCAATGCCCATCTCGTTACTATAATTCCTGCATGAATTTCAACGGATTGCATTCTATTTTTTCTTTATTTTTCTCAACTAAATGTAAATAATACCGTTATTTTATTCTTTTTTATGCATTTTTGCTGAAAGACCTTTAAGAAATTTCCATATTTTCGTCCTCTTCTGCACAAAATAACAGTTAAGGTATCACGATGATTTTGATCGTCAATGTAAAAAATAATCGTTCTCTTCCTTCTCTAGCAAGAAATTTTACGATAATTTTGTAGATTTAACAATGAATTTAATTGATTTTAACAATAATTTATCGTCTAGATGTAGAGGAATTAAGATCTTCAACCATTTATCTACGTTTTCCAGCATCATCATCAATAGATATTGGAGCATATAAATAGTCAGAAATAGTCAGAGTTTTATGTAATTCTAATGAAAAATTCGATGTAAATTTTATTTAAAAGTAGAAAAATATATAATTCAATAGAAAATATAAATATTTTCTGGATTAAATTCTTGTTTCAGTTCAAATGTTATCATAAATAAATATATATATATGTTCTTGTATACGTGAATGCACTTAAAGAATTTTGTCATCATATTGATTCTTTATTGAACTTTTTTCATTTTTTCCTGTACATATTTTTCTTTTAAAGTAAAAAATGTATTGTCAAGCGTTCTTTAAACATGCTTTTTTTATGTGTCAACATCTTTTCTACATACGAAACATCTGAATTATCCTAAAGAGCCCTATAGTAACTTTACATTGCTGTTTATGTATTTTCAGGAAAGTTATTGGGGAAATTTTGAGAAAATTTCAGTAAATTTTTCGTAAAAATTAAGAAAAAATAATGCTCATCTTTATAAGTAAAACTACATTCAAATCATAAGTAAATTATAAAATTTTTAAATGTTATATTAAAGAATTTTTTACTTTGAAATTAGAGAAATTTTTCTTACGTCAGGAAAATTATTTTCTTGTAAGAAACTTTTTTTATTTAGTTGAAGAATTTTAATCGTTTTGATCAGGAATTTTTTTTTAAATAAGGGATATTTTGTATTTTTTGAAAATAATAAATATTCTCAGAGTAGTTACATTTTCTGAGTGAAGAAAGGGATTTTTCTCTTCAGATGAGGAATTTTCTTTAAATTAGAGCTTCAGATCAAAATAAATGATTTTAGATTTAAGAATTATCGTCCTTTATAGAAAAAAATTATTATTTATGTGAGATTTATTTATACTTTTCCATAATTTCCATATCTATCCATATCTAGATCTTCTTTAAGTAGAATATATCCTTTAAAATGTCTTCGATAGACTATATACTAGTGAAAAGTTATTCTCTAAAAGAATTTTTTCTAAACTTAAATGGAATTGAATTTCATGAGGACGAGACCTTCAATATATCAACGAACATAATTAAATCCTCATCCTCTTTATCATTTTCTTTGTTGAATTCTCTTTCTCATCTTCCAAATTTATCTTACTCTTTTGTTCATTTGCATCTATATTTTTCTGTTTCATCTCCTCACTGTTATCTTCTTCACTCATCCTTTCTCTTCTCTATTATTTCTTCTTCTATAATAATGATACCTTCTTTCCTCTACTATTCTTATTCTCCTTAGTTATCTTTTCATCTTTGTCTCATCTTCCTATCATTATATCCTTAATCTTCTCCTCAATTCTAGATTTAGCTCATCCCTATCTCTCTCTCTCTCTCTCCCTCCTCATTTTATTCAACAGCATTTTATCATCTTTTCCTTTTCCCTCTTCCCTAATTATCATTTTAAAAAAGGGAATTTTTGTTTTTCTATAAGAAAATTTCTTTTTAATAATTAAAAATACCTGTTTTAGTGATAAAAAGGTAAAATTTTAAATATATTCTGGATTTCTTTCCCAGTAAAGGTTACATTGATGTAAACACCCCCAAGCTATGATTAATAAAGTATTAAATATACTTTCTCCGAAACAAAATTAAATTTTAGAATTAGAAAATAAAATTTAAATAAAACTTCCAAAGAGGAAATAAACAAATAAAATTATGATGAAAAACTATTTAAAACTTCATCTTGAAAGTTTCTGTTAGGTTAATTTGATATTCTAGAGACTATTAATAAGTAAGAAAGTTAGAATGCTGTTGACGATGAAGATAAGAAGGAAATGATGAGGGAAAAAAGTTTAAAAAGGAAGAGAAAGGGGATGCGATGAAGAGGAAATGAAGAAAAAAGAGTGGGATGAGGAGGAGATAAGAAAAGATGAGGTGGATGAAGAAAATATGTGAGAAAGGAGGGCGATGGATGAGGAGAAGATGAGGAATATAATGGAAGATAAAAAAGAAAGAGAATGGGATGAGGAAGAGATGAAAAAATAAAAATAGAATGAAGGTAAATAAGAAAACGTAGAAGCGATGGATGATGAGGGAGGAGATGAGGGAAATAATGGAAAGATAAAGAAAAGAAAAGAGTGGGATGAGGAGGAGATAAGAAAGGGTATGACAGTAATGATAAAAGTAAAAACAAAATAAAAATGAGGAGTTTGAGAAAAGAGGAGAAGCAGAGGAGAAAAAAATAGAGGTGAGGAGCAGTAAAAAATAAGTTTGAGAAGGCTGATAAAAAACAATTTGAGAAAGAATGAAACAACAGAAATGGGAATAAGTGGGTAAAATAAGAATACGAAAGAAGGAATAGGAAAAACTGATAGGAAAGAATAGAGGGCGAGGAGTAGAAGTAAAAGCAGGAAATGAAGGTGGAGTAGAAGGGGGAGGAGTTACGTATAAAAAGAACTGTTTTATTTTTCAGTTTCTAAAATTGTTTTACTTTCTGTTTTTCTTTTAAAGCACCCTTAGCCGATAACGACGTGTGCCCTCAGTTAGTAGAGACTGATGGATTGAAGATAAATGCAGGAAAAGTTAGTTTACGTTCAGAAGATTGCAGAGGTAGCACAGCTCACGTGGTGGGATGCAGAAGCAAAGATACTTTAGAATTTTTAACGACATGCGCTTCATTTAAAGATCGTATGAGTTAGTCATTTTTCTTAAATTTATCACCCATAAAGTACAAACTTTCAAATAATAATAATAAACAATTATAAAGAGTAAACATTATTTTAAATGTAATTTTTTTGTAGCATTTCAGTGCCACGGATGGTGGGAGGAGAACGAGAAAACTTATCTCATTGCTGGACTTAAAAATTCCAAGACTAAATACTGTTTTGTAAGTAAGGTTATATGCTTAAAGGAATTTTTATTAAAGTCATTATATGATATATATTTTAAAATTTTAATAACAAGTAAGAGTGAGGAGAGAAAGCGAGAGGAGGAAGAGGAGAGGAAAAAAAAATAGTAATAACAATAGTGAAGATGAAGTAGAGCATTCTTTTGGTGGAATATCAATAAATGGAGTGAAGTGATAACATTAAGAAAATGGAACATTCCATCGTCGACAAAACTTTTTCAAAGATATGAAAGAATTTAAGAGGGGGGTTTACGTTCTGTCTAGTTAAATCGACTCTACTAATGACCATAGTTCTTTCTATGTTTTGGGTGTGATGCGTTTAATGTTTTCTTCGACATCAAAAGCCTTTATGTTCCGCTCCACTTAGCTGAAATGAAAAGTCAAAAAAGTGGAAATGGAATCATGTATTGGATGTGAAAAAATATTGAAAAAAACTTTAATTATTAATCAAAATATTCGGTGATATATGCCATGTATTTTTTTAAAAATTGTATATGTAATCTTCTAGGATGCATCGACGTAAAGGGATAAATGAGGAAATTTGATGTAATTTTAAATGAACTTTACATAATGATGGTTTCTGTTTATGCAATTTCGCATAAAAATATAATTGGTGTCATACAAATTATGTTTCACACGCAGCAGCATCACTCTTCTTTCTCTAAAAGGATGCCCTCAGTTTTTTTTTAATTTTAAATGTAATCTTCTACTCTGTGATGCATTAATGTAACTGTTATGAGGAATAAATGAGGAAATTTGATGCAGTTTTAATTCAATTTAAAATATTTTTGGTTCCTATTGATGCTAATTATATTTTTCAACAAAATTACATCACGAAAATTACGTTTCATACGCAGCAACATCATTCTTTTTCCTCTGAAAGACATGTTTGCAGCTAGGATAAATATTAATATTCAGTTATCTTGGGTCCTAATTTATGTAATTTAGATCATGAGATAATTCGGAAATAATTCGTATTTCATCTTTATATGAAGAAAATATAATTAAAATTTAAAAACTTGTAGCATTAGCACTTCCATGTCTTCTGCTAGAGTGATGCTTGTAGCTTCAAAAAAAAAAGAGCCAAAAATTGCCAAAATTTAATTTTGTGGTTCTTTACTTTATCATATATGATGTTATAACTATGATGTAAGTCGTTTTACATCAGGAACAAGCCGGATATGCACTTATTATGACCCTATATAAGTCCTTCCCTATCATTAAGAGTCCTTAAATGTAGGCCCTAGCTACAGATGTACAGTTTACGTATCACATTTTCATCCCTACATACAATGCAAATTCGGAAAAATGTAATTGAATTAATTACAATTTGACGATAATTAGGATGTAGAACTGTCCATTGTTATCTGTGGAATTAATTAATTGTATTTTCAGGTGTACACAATCGACGGAATTGTTACCAAATTATCAGCATTGTATGACACATGCCATAGAGGTATCATGCCTGGAATTACAGGGAACCTCACTTTTAACATTACGGCAGCAGGTAAATTGTGTTAAACATTAACTAACAGTAAGCTTAACAAAAGGGCACGAAAAAGCCTTCTACAGGAAAATTTAATTGAATTTTTAGACAATTTTTCTCAAATTATAATTAAATACTAATATAAATTATATACAATGTAATGGAATTCTATATAGTTGTTTAATTTTTTTTTTAAATTAAATTTTTTGGTTGCGTATTATTCAAAAGTTAGGGGCTTTTAAAACGATATACGTTCGTTTTGAGTTGCTACTAATTCAAATTTGAATTTGACAAATTACGTTAGCCACACTCGCGCTTCCGACCAATCAGCGATAAGATAATTTTGAATTTTTAAATTTGACCAATTACGTGAGCTATGCTGATATTATAACCAATCATCAATAAGAAAATGCAAAATTGTTAAACTCTACTAATCATTCATATAAACCGAACCAAAAATTCATTAATTAAAAAGAGGACGAAGGCCAAATTAAAATTATATTTTTACCTTATAATTTTAATATATATTTTATTATTTTAACTTAAATTAATATATATATATTTTTTTTATTTTGTATAGGTAAATGTGAATACCTTCTAAATCGAGCTCCGAGCCAAAAGAGTCTCATAAATCCCTTTATGTTATTAATGGTGGCCTGTGCCTTGATGCGGTGACAGGCTCTGTGATGGACATCTACAAGATAAACAAAACAGTGCCTATTTCCTAAGAACCTTAGAAAAAAATTGAATTTAAAAAGAAAAAAAAAACAAAAAAGACTGTGGTGTTTGTATGATCTTGTTGTACATAAAAATTTAAAAAAAAGCGACGTGCAATACAAAAGGAGCGGAGATGTTCTGTACTTGTTCCATCCTAGGTCTACTGTTTATTGTTATGTATATTCCCGAAAAAACAGAAAAAATACGAAAAAACATAAAAAAAATTAATAAAAATTCTTTCCTGGTTCAATTTGTCAATTAAAATAAACAAAAACAAAACATAATTTTTTAAGTTACAGTAAGAACAACGTACCAACCGAAAGAAACAAAGATCCAACATTTAAACTAAAAAATTAATAAAAATTCCCATTAAAACAATTAAAAATAAAACGATATTATTCTTTAAGATGAGGACGGACACACAAACGTACCCCTAAAAAATATCGTTAATTAAATTTTAAAAATGAATAAAAATTTCTTCCTGGTTTAATTTGTCAATTAAAATCATTTTTAAAATAATAAAAAAGTTTACTTCTTAATTAAGGTACGAGCTTACATACGAACGTATCGAAAATAATTCGAAATTTTAATTGAAAAATAAATAAAAACATGTAAATTTTATCTTATAAAATTTATAAACATAAATATACAAAATTAAGAAAAAATAAATTAGTTTTTAACGTTCGAATGTACGAACAGACACACGAACTTATCAGCAAAAAATTAAAAATTTTAATTTAAAATAAAGAAAAAAGAAATTTAAAAAATTAAACTCTTAATTAAGATATATTTTTATATTAAATAACTTTTATTAAAATTTATTAAAATTAATATGGGCCTTCATAAAATTATTTCTTAATAATTGATTATTTTATTTAAAAAGTAAATTATTTTTATGGTCGGAAAATGGAGAAAAATAAGGAAAATTGATGATGATATCAGGCAATTTTCTTTGGAAAATTGTTATTAAATTAGTGATGAATATAGATTCTTGTTTGTGGAAGAAATATTTACATTTGCTCATAGAAAAATCGTTATTTGAGGTAGAGTAGAACCTTCGTTTTAACGTTTTCTGACATTATTAGTGCGTCTAGGTCAAATTTTTATGAAAAATATTAAAAATTAGACAGAAAATAATTTATAAAAGGTAACACGTTAGCATATAAAGCATAACTAACCTTCAAAAATATCATTTATAATGCAAAATCAAAACGCGATGCGCTAAGGGCCGAAGCGTCAAAAGAGCGATTCGTTCGTTTTTATTCAATTTAAAAGCTAAAATTTTATAATTTTTAAACAATTTTGACATTAGAAAACCTTTTTAACATTTAAATATATTATAAATCAATTTTGAGCTATAATTTTTAGTAATAAGTCGAATTTTGTTTATGCCGTTGCGACGCAACGGTGCGACATTGCGCTCATTTAGCGCGTAATTTATTCATTTTTTATTCAGAACGAAATGTGTTTATGGAGGTAAATTTTAAAAATAATTTTAAAAATTGAATATAATAACATTTAAATAAATTTTAAAAAATAATGCTTTTTAAGTAATTGTCGGTAATTGCATCGATGATTCAAAACAACTTTTGACGCGCCAATGCGCGACTCGAGCATTTTGCTTAGTAAAATGCTTAATTATATAATTTCTGATCAACGTTTTATATGTATTTTATATTTTTAACATTATAATGTAATAATATTTAATTTTAAGCGTTAATATAAGGCATAATCGTAGATTTTACAGATACTACACGGCGCGCCGGCGCGAGGCCATCGCGACTCCAGCGCGCCGAGCGAACTCGTAAATGTCACTTTTAAACGTCTGATGACATTTAAACTTATTAATATTTAATTTAAAATTTTCCAATTTTCCAAAAAATGAATATTTTAAACGTTATAAAATATTAATAAGTTTTTCGTGATTCAAAGCAAAAATACACGAAATTTTAATAATAATGGGCGAGAAAAATTAAAATTAATTCAAGTAACAGTTGAATCTCGATATACTGCCGTCGTGTACAGCGTTATCCTCATATAGTACTAGGAAATATTTGTGAAAGGGTCTTCTGCAGTTCTCTCGGTATAGTGAACTGAGCTAAACGACGGCAAGACTACAAAATTGTTTGGTATATCGGGGGATTGATATATCGAGAGACAGCTATGTAATTATTTTGTACAGTACTCAGTTAAGTTCCAAACTCGATTTAGTATCGATTTCAGTGAAACGATAGCGCTAAATCGAGGTTTATCTGTTATACGTTATCTTATCAATGTCTGAGCATCATTGTCTACTGTTGTTTTTCGGAAGAAAATTAAACCAAATTAAATGAAATATTACTTTTTTATAAATTTCGTTAATTATATTAATGTCATTTTTCCATTTGACATATTTAAAGTACAGGCTCCCTCTTTCCCATATTATGACTAACAATATGCGAAATCATTCCAAATCCCGGCAAAATTAAAATATAAACCTCAGGATGCCCAAAAAAATCAAAACAAATGTTGATATAAAATAGGATCACCTCCACCAGCAGGATAAAAAAAAGTATTAAAATTCCGATCTGTCAAAGCAATACATTTATAATAATTAATATTAATAATACCTTATAATTATAACATTAATATAAAGTTTCTCTATTAACAAATTTTAATTTGAAAAATTTAAATGTAATTACATTTATTTTAATTTTAATTTTTGAAGTGTTGGATGATTGGAAATGCGATTTGCGATGACGTTTTGATAATGATGCTGTTGATGCTACTTTTGTTGTCACTGATAATGAGGAGGAGGAAGAAAAGGATGATATTTTGATTGCGTTCTGATAATGATGATACTCGCGGTGACGTTTTGATGATGAAAATAATGCCATCACTGAAGTCTGGTTTTATTGATATTAATGATAATATTAATGTAACTTTAAAAATAAAATAATACTGAATATGAATACATGGGGTTATATTATTTGAGGGATAATATTATAGAGATACGCTCTCTGTTGTTGCTGCTACTCTTATTTACGATGTCAACATCGAATTCTGTCTCTGTTCGTGATAACACCGATATTAATGTTGTGATAATAAGATGATATTGAAGGATAGATGATACATTGGGCAGAATGATATTATATAGAGATGATGATTTGGCTGCTGATACTACAGTTGATACTACAAATGCTGTTGTTGCTACTTATTACGATAATATTAATGATGCTGTAGCTATGATAATGATAATGCAAATATTGATTTTGTTTCTCCTGATGATTGGTATTATATAAATGAAGATGTTAACTTTTCTCATAATAGTAATATTAATATTGATGTTTTTCATCTTATCTGGATATTATTATCACTATTGACGAGTCTGTTCCAGATACTCTGTTTTCTTCCTTAAAATCTTTAAGCTTAATTAAAACAGTTATTTATGTTTTATTTATATTATGAGATATTTTTGAAAATAATTTTCACTTGTCTTTAATTATCATCTTTTATCTTATTATAATTAATAGATATTGGTAAAGCTGATAGTAATCTTCAGTTTACTCCTAAAAGAGATCAATTATTGGCAAGTGGAGAAGAAGAAGAAGAAGAAGAAGAAGATAAGTTGCCAAATCGATGCTTGAAAAGAATATTTACAAGATTTACAATTTTGAAACAATTCCAAATGGAATTCGTCACACTAAAAAGCAAAAATTGTAGAGTAACTCTCTGTATTGTTTCCTTAAAAAGAACTCTGCATTCCTGAAATTATGCTGCATTTCCTGCTTGCGAATAATCTTAGAAGTATTTGCAAGTAGGATTTTTACATTAAAAATAATATAATATCCTTATTATCGTTCTGTGAACGATAATAAGGATATTATATATAATAAGGATATATATATATATAATAATAAGGATATATATATAACGATAATAAGGATATATTATTTTTATCCAAAAGTTAACTGACCACGTAAAGACAGAGCTGGAATGTAAAAGAAATAATAAAATATAAACGGTTAACTGATTTTTAGGCCAACTTGTATATGGAAAGCCATGAATAAATACAATGGCAAAGGCAATGCTATTTATGATGATTCTATTGACAGTAAAACTAATACAGCCGAATTTATAAAAACGGCCACCTCCCAATGACGGCCTTGTTTTTCAGCATACATTATAACTTCCAAACGACAGCCATTTTGTAATGTCTCCGTCAATGTCCGCTGTTTAGATGTTTGACTACGTTAATTCTGTAATGCTGGTGTTGATTCTGTTAATTAAGATACAGACATCAATTCTAATTAGTTTCATAATTGATTTTAACATAAAGAGTATGAAACTATACATTGAAATTCGGCATAATATAATGATGATAATGATTTCATCGATAATAAAGCATGATAACAGTAACGCGGATGCTGTTTTTGTCAGAAGTTATGCAAACAAAAATGAAATTGCTTTAATTATAATTTTATAATAAAGATAATAAATAATTAATTAAAAATGTACGAAACTTCATAANTTAAGTGTTCTTTTAAAGGAGAGAAAACTAGAAGATTACAAGATGCGTGCCAATCGCACTATTATAAAAGTAAAGCAGAGTTTACAACTCTAGTTGGTAAGTGTTTATCCTAGAGATACGTTAGTTTTTTTTAATCTAAATTTTACTTTAATTTTCTCTTTGAAATTATTTTATAAGAGGTATTTTACACTAAGTTGTTAAGATTATTATGAGAATAATTAAGGTATACACTTCTAAAGAATCTTTCTCTCCTCTTGTTGTAAAGAAAGAGAAAATTAGAAACGGGGGATCATCATCTCTCCTTAGGAAAGATAACGTTAATTTACTTTCACCATTCAAAAGGATGGAAAAATTTTCAAATTCTACTTTAAAATTTATCTTTTTCTTTTTATTTTTAAATGAATAAATTGTATCAAAACGTTTTTTTCTTAAACTTTATCCAACAGAAATGTGGGTAACTTCGTGGATCTTGTTTACTTTTATTATTATTATTTGTTAGGAAAAAAAACGAGAGAGTTCTGTTGACGTGAAATGTTTACAGTCGAAAAATATGAAAATTTTGCTGATTTTTACTCTTTATTCTTTACTTTATTGAATGATGATTGTCATTTATTTAGGTAAAGAGGATCAGAATTTGATGATAGAGATAAACAGATAGAGTCACCCTTCAGAGATCAGAGAAACACGTAAAAAGAAGAATCAAATCAAGGGCATCATCTTTTTATTCTAAAGGAATCAAATCAAAATTCTCATCCTTTAATACTAAAGGAATCGAATCACGGGCCTCACCTTTTAAGGGAAGTCATTTTTTAATGTTAAAAGAATCAGAAAAAGGAATCATCCTTTAACAGTAAAGGAAACAGATAAAGGAAATTATCCTTTCATAATAAAGGCAAACAAGTAAAGGTAATCATCAATCGTTAATGAAGGCCATCGAACAGTGAAGACATCCTTTGATGATAAAGATAAACTAAATAATGGAAAAAACTTCCTGACAATAAAAAGCAGAAAACCAAGCTGAAGATGTTGCAGTTTACTTTAATTTCTTTATTTATTTTTATAAAATTCTTCATTAATCCGCATCTCTTATAATTATAGAAGAATGCATTATACAAAAATCCAATGCTTAAAACTACAATTTTTAAATGTTTAATTACTCGAACACCATTAAAAACACTCGTAAAATCTTTTTACTTTTTATTAAATTATTAAAAATGAAGTTAAAATTTCAAAAAACAAATTTATTTTTTACACATTTTCTTCAGTAGAAAACCTCTTAAATAAAATTTATTACCTTCGTTTTCTCATCTTTTACAGTTGAAGAAACACAATTTCTTGATACAAATTTATTATTTTTGCTGCAGATTTAAAGGGGAAAAATTAGAAATTATAAGAAAAGAAAGTTGTAAAATTTCATAAAATCACAATAGAAAAATTATTTAAGATAAATCTTTAATTTAAAATCGCGTTAAAAATTAGTAACTCGATACTCTGATTTATTGATGATCTCATAAATCTTGTTATTTAATTATAATTTATTTGTGAATGTACGTTTTATCATTGACTTTATCATGTCTTCGTGCTTTTAAGATGAATTTTATTTAATTTTAATTATTTATTTAAAGAATACTCCTCGGATGCATTCCAGCAATGCTAAAATTTCTTTATTGTTTTTATCTCTTCCGGAATGGGAAAGAGAAAAATAAGAGAAAGATGCTTTGTTATTCCACTCGGTTTGAATGCTTTCAATCATAATCTTATTGATCCCCTCATTGAAGTTTTCTGCTTTTGGTTGTCTTATTCCAATGCCCATCTCGTTACTATAATTCCTGCATGAATTTCAACGGATTGCATTCTATTTTTTCTTTATTTTTCTCAACTAAATGTAAATAATACCGTTATTTTATTCTTTTTTATGCATTTTTGCTGAAAGACCTTTAAGAAATTTCCATATTTTCGTCCTCTTCTGCACAAAATAACAGTTAAGGTATCACGATGATTTTGATCGTCAATGTAAAAAATAATCGTTCTCTTCCTTCTCTAGCAAGAAATTTTACGATAATTTTGTAGATTTAACAATGAATTTAATTGATTTTAACAATAATTTATCGTCTAGATGTAGAGGAATTAAGATCTTCAACCATTTATCTACGTTTTCCAGCATCATCATCAATAGATATTGGAGCATATAAATAGTCAGAAATAGTCAGAGTTTTATGTAATTCTAATGAAAAATTCGATGTAAATTTTATTTAAAAGTAGAAAAATATATAATTCAATAGAAAATATAAATATTTTCTGGATTAAATTCTTGTTTCAGTTCAAATGTTATCATAAATAAATATATATATATGTTCTTGTATACGTGAATGCACTTAAAGAATTTTGTCATCATATTGATTCTTTATTGAACTTTTTTCATTTTTTCCTGTACATATTTTTCTTTTAAAGTAAAAAATGTATTGTCAAGCGTTCTTTAAACATGCTTTTTTTATGTGTCAACATCTTTTCTACATACGAAACATCTGAATTATCCTAAAGAGCCCTATAGTAACTTTACATTGCTGTTTATGTATTTTCAGGAAAGTTATTGGGGAAATTTTGAGAAAATTTCAGTAAATTTTTCGTAAAAATTAAGAAAAAATAATGCTCATCTTTATAAGTAAAACTACATTCAAATCATAAGTAAATTATAAAATTTTTAAATGTTATATTAAAGAATTTTTTACTTTGAAATTAGAGAAATTTTTCTTACGTCAGGAAAATTATTTTCTTGTAAGAAACTTTTTTTATTTAGTTGAAGAATTTTAATCGTTTTGATCAGGAATTTTTTTTTAAATAAGGGATATTTTGTATTTTTTGAAAATAATAAATATTCTCAGAGTAGTTACATTTTCTGAGTGAAGAAAGGGATTTTTCTCTTCAGATGAGGAATTTTCTTTAAATTAGAGCTTCAGATCAAAATAAATGATTTTAGATTTAAGAATTATCGTCCTTTATAGAAAAAAATTATTATTTATGTGAGATTTATTTATACTTTTCCATAATTTCCATATCTATCCATATCTAGATCTTCTTTAAGTAGAATATATCCTTTAAAATGTCTTCGATAGACTATATACTAGTGAAAAGTTATTCTCTAAAAGAATTTTTTCTAAACTTAAATGGAATTGAATTTCATGAGGACGAGACCTTCAATATATCAACGAACATAATTAAATCCTCATCCTCTTTATCATTTTCTTTGTTGAATTCTCTTTCTCATCTTCCAAATTTATCTTACTCTTTTGTTCATTTGCATCTATATTTTTCTGTTTCATCTCCTCACTGTTATCTTCTTCACTCATCCTTTCTCTTCTCTATTATTTCTTCTTCTATAATAATGATACCTTCTTTCCTCTACTATTCTTATTCTCCTTAGTTATCTTTTCATCTTTGTCTCATCTTCCTATCATTATATCCTTAATCTTCTCCTCAATTCTAGATTTAGCTCATCCCTATCTCTCTCTCTCTCTCTCCCTCCTCATTTTATTCAACAGCATTTTATCATCTTTTCCTTTTCCCTCTTCCCTAATTATCATTTTAAAAAAGGGAATTTTTGTTTTTCTATAAGAAAATTTCTTTTTAATAATTAAAAATACCTGTTTTAGTGATAAAAAGGTAAAATTTTAAATATATTCTGGATTTCTTTCCCAGTAAAGGTTACATTGATGTAAACACCCCCAAGCTATGATTAATAAAGTATTAAATATACTTTCTCCGAAACAAAATTAAATTTTAGAATTAGAAAATAAAATTTAAATAAAACTTCCAAAGAGGAAATAAACAAATAAAATTATGATGAAAAACTATTTAAAACTTCATCTTGAAAGTTTCTGTTAGGTTAATTTGATATTCTAGAGACTATTAATAAGTAAGAAAGTTAGAATGCTGTTGACGATGAAGATAAGAAGGAAATGATGAGGGAAAAAAGTTTAAAAAGGAAGAGAAAGGGGATGCGATGAAGAGGAAATGAAGAAAAAAGAGTGGGATGAGGAGGAGATAAGAAAAGATGAGGTGGATGAAGAAAATATGTGAGAAAGGAGGGCGATGGATGAGGAGAAGATGAGGAATATAATGGAAGATAAAAAAGAAAGAGAATGGGATGAGGAAGAGATGAAAAAATAAAAATAGAATGAAGGTAAATAAGAAAACGTAGAAGCGATGGATGATGAGGGAGGAGATGAGGGAAATAATGGAAAGATAAAGAAAAGAAAAGAGTGGGATGAGGAGGAGATAAGAAAGGGTATGACAGTAATGATAAAAGTAAAAACAAAATAAAAATGAGGAGTTTGAGAAAAGAGGAGAAGCAGAGGAGAAAAAAATAGAGGTGAGGAGCAGTAAAAAATAAGTTTGAGAAGGCTGATAAAAAACAATTTGAGAAAGAATGAAACAACAGAAATGGGAATAAGTGGGTAAAATAAGAATACGAAAGAAGGAATAGGAAAAACTGATAGGAAAGAATAGAGGGCGAGGAGTAGAAGTAAAAGCAGGAAATGAAGGTGGAGTAGAAGGGGGAGGAGTTACGTATAAAAAGAACTGTTTTATTTTTCAGTTTCTAAAATTGTTTTACTTTCTGTTTTTCTTTTAAAGCACCCTTAGCCGATAACGACGTGTGCCCTCAGTTAGTAGAGACTGATGGATTGAAGATAAATGCAGGAAAAGTTAGTTTACGTTCAGAAGATTGCAGAGGTAGCACAGCTCACGTGGTGGGATGCAGAAGCAAAGATACTTTAGAATTTTTAACGACATGCGCTTCATTTAAAGATCGTATGAGTTAGTCATTTTTCTTAAATTTATCACCCATAAAGTACAAACTTTCAAATAATAATAATAAACAATTATAAAGAGTAAACATTATTTTAAATGTAATTTTTTTGTAGCATTTCAGTGCCACGGATGGTGGGAGGAGAACGAGAAAACTTATCTCATTGCTGGACTTAAAAATTCCAAGACTAAATACTGTTTTGTAAGTAAGGTTATATGCTTAAAGGAATTTTTATTAAAGTCATTATATGATATATATTTTAAAATTTTAATAACAAGTAAGAGTGAGGAGAGAAAGCGAGAGGAGGAAGAGGAGAGGAAAAAAAAATAGTAATAACAATAGTGAAGATGAAGTAGAGCATTCTTTTGGTGGAATATCAATAAATGGAGTGAAGTGATAACATTAAGAAAATGGAACATTCCATCGTCGACAAAACTTTTTCAAAGATATGAAAGAATTTAAGAGGGGGGTTTACGTTCTGTCTAGTTAAATCGACTCTACTAATGACCATAGTTCTTTCTATGTTTTGGGTGTGATGCGTTTAATGTTTTCTTCGACATCAAAAGCCTTTATGTTCCGCTCCACTTAGCTGAAATGAAAAGTCAAAAAAGTGGAAATGGAATCATGTATTGGATGTGAAAAAATATTGAAAAAAACTTTAATTATTAATCAAAATATTCGGTGATATATGCCATGTATTTTTTTAAAAATTGTATATGTAATCTTCTAGGATGCATCGACGTAAAGGGATAAATGAGGAAATTTGATGTAATTTTAAATGAACTTTACATAATGATGGTTTCTGTTTATGCAATTTCGCATAAAAATATAATTGGTGTCATACAAATTATGTTTCACACGCAGCAGCATCACTCTTCTTTCTCTAAAAGGATGCCCTCAGTTTTTTTTTAATTTTAAATGTAATCTTCTACTCTGTGATGCATTAATGTAACTGTTATGAGGAATAAATGAGGAAATTTGATGCAGTTTTAATTCAATTTAAAATATTTTTGGTTCCTATTGATGCTAATTATATTTTTCAACAAAATTACATCACGAAAATTACGTTTCATACGCAGCAACATCATTCTTTTTCCTCTGAAAGACATGTTTGCAGCTAGGATAAATATTAATATTCAGTTATCTTGGGTCCTAATTTATGTAATTTAGATCATGAGATAATTCGGAAATAATTCGTATTTCATCTTTATATGAAGAAAATATAATTAAAATTTAAAAACTTGTAGCATTAGCACTTCCATGTCTTCTGCTAGAGTGATGCTTGTAGCTTCAAAAAAAAAAGAGCCAAAAATTGCCAAAATTTAATTTTGTGGTTCTTTACTTTATCATATATGATGTTATAACTATGATGTAAGTCGTTTTACATCAGGAACAAGCCGGATATGCACTTATTATGACCCTATATAAGTCCTTCCCTATCATTAAGAGTCCTTAAATGTAGGCCCTAGCTACAGATGTACAGTTTACGTATCACATTTTCATCCCTACATACAATGCAAATTCGGAAAAATGTAATTGAATTAATTACAATTTGACGATAATTAGGATGTAGAACTGTCCATTGTTATCTGTGGAATTAATTAATTGTATTTTCAGGTGTACACAATCGACGGAATTGTTACCAAATTATCAGCATTGTATGACACATGCCATAGAGGTATCATGCCTGGAATTACAGGGAACCTCACTTTTAACATTACGGCAGCAGGTAAATTGTGTTAAACATTAACTAACAGTAAGCTTAACAAAAGGGCACGAAAGAGCCTTCTACAGGAAAATTTAATTGAATTTTTAGACAATTTTTCTCAAATTATAATTAAATACTAATATAAATTATATACAATGTAATGGAATTCTATATAGTTGTTTAATTTTTTTTTTAAATTAAATTTTTTGGTTGCGTATTATTCAAAAGTTAGGGGCTTTTAAAACGATATACGTTCGTTTTGAGTTGCTACTAATTCAAATTTGAATTTGACAAATTACGTTAGCCACACTCGCGCTTCCGACCAATCAGCGATAAGATAATTTTGAATTTTTAAATTTGACCAATTACGTGAGCTATGCTGATATTATAACCAATCATCAATAAGAAAATGCAAAATTGTTAAACTCTACTAATCATTCATATAAACCGAACCAAAAATTCATTAATTAAAAAGAGGACGAAGGCCAAATTAAAATTATATTTTTACCTTATAATTTTAATATATATTTTATTATTTTAACTTAAATTAATATATATATATTTTTTTTATTTTGTATAGGTAAATGTGAATACCTTCTAAATCGAGCTCCGAGCCAAAAGAGTCTCATAAATCCCTTTATGTTATTAATGGTGGCCTGTGCCTTGATGCGGTGACAGGCTCTGTGATGGACATCTACAAGATAAACAAAACAGTGCCTATTTCCTAAGAACCTTAGAAAAAAATTGAATTTAAAAAGAAAAAAAAAACAAAAAAGACTGTGGTGTTTGTATGATCTTGTTGTACATAAAAATTTAAAAAAAAGCGACGTGCAATACAAAAGGAGCGGAGATGTTCTGTACTTGTTCCATCCTAGGTCTACTGTTTATTGTTATGTATATTCCCGAAAAAACAGAAAAAATACGAAAAAACATAAAAAAAATTAATAAAAATTCTTTCCTGGTTCAATTTGTCAATTAAAATAAACAAAAACAAAACATAATTTTTTAAGTTACAGTAAGAACAACGTACCAACCGAAAGAAACAAAGATCCAACATTTAAACTAAAAAATTAATAAAAATTCCCATTAAAACAATTAAAAATAAAACGATATTATTCTTTAAGATGAGGACGGACACACAAACGTACCCCTAAAAAATATCGTTAATTAAATTTTAAAAATGAATAAAAATTTCTTCCTGGTTTAATTTGTCAATTAAAATCATTTTTAAAATAATAAAAAAGTTTACTTCTTAATTAAGGTACGAGCTTACATACGAACGTATCGAAAATAATTCGAAATTTTAATTGAAAAATAAATAAAAACATGTAAATTTTATCTTATAAAATTTATAAACATAAATATACAAAATTAAGAAAAAATAAATTAGTTTTTAACGTTCGAATGTACGAACAGACACACGAACTTATCAGCAAAAAATTAAAAATTTTAATTTAAAATAAAGAAAAAAGAAATTTAAAAAATTAAACTCTTAATTAAGATATATTTTTATATTAAATAACTTTTATTAAAATTTATTAAAATTAATATGGGCCTTCATAAAATTATTTCTTAATAATTGATTATTTTATTTAAAAAGTAAATTATTTTTATGGTCGGAAAATGGAGAAAAATAAGGAAAATTGATGATGATATCAGGCAATTTTCTTTGGAAAATTGTTATTAAATTAGTGATGAATATAGATTCTTGTTTGTGGAAGAAATATTTACATTTGCTCATAGAAAAATCGTTATTTGAGGTAGAGTAGAACCTTCGTTTTAACGTTTTCTGACATTATTAGTGCGTCTAGGTCAAATTTTTATGAAAAATATTAAAAATTAGACAGAAAATAATTTATAAAAGGTAACACGTTAGCATATAAAGCATAACTAACCTTCAAAAATATCATTTATAATGCAAAATCAAAACGCGATGCGCTAAGGGCCGAAGCGTCAAAAGAGCGATTCGTTCGTTTTTATTCAATTTAAAAGCTAAAATTTTATAATTTTTAAACAATTTTGACATTAGAAAACCTTTTTAACATTTAAATATATTATAAATCAATTTTGAGCTATAATTTTTAGTAATAAGTCGAATTTTGTTTATGCCGTTGCGACGCAACGGTGCGACATTGCGCTCATTTAGCGCGTAATTTATTCATTTTTTATTCAGAACGAAATGTGTTTATGGAGGTAAATTTTAAAAATAATTTTAAAAATTGAATATAATAACATTTAAATAAATTTTAAAAAATAATGCTTTTTAAGTAATTGTCGGTAATTGCATCGATGATTCAAAACAACTTTTGACGCGCCAATGCGCGACTCGAGCATTTTGCTTAGTAAAATGCTTAATTATATAATTTCTGATCAACGTTTTATATGTATTTTATATTTTTAACATTATAATGTAATAATATTTAATTTTAAGCGTTAATATAAGGCATAATCGTAGATTTTACAGATACTACACGGCGCGCCGGCGCGAGGCCATCGCGACTCCAGCGCGCCGAGCGAACTCGTAAATGTCACTTTTAAACGTCTGATGACATTTAAACTTATTAATATTTAATTTAAAATTTTCCAATTTTCCAAAAAATGAATATTTTAAACGTTATAAAATATTAATAAGTTTTTCGTGATTCAAAGCAAAAATACACGAAATTTTAATAATAATGGGCGAGAAAAATTAAAATTAATTCAAGTAACAGTTGAATCTCGATATACTGCCGTCGTGTACAGCGTTATCCTCATATAGTACTAGGAAATATTTGTGAAAGGGTCTTCTGCAGTTCTCTCGGTATAGTGAACTGAGCTAAACGACGGCAAGACTACAAAATTGTTTGGTATATCGGGGGATTGATATATCGAGAGACAGCTATGTAATTATTTTGTACAGTACTCAGTTAAGTTCCAAACTCGATTTAGTATCGATTTCAGTGAAACGATAGCGCTAAATCGAGGTTTATCTGTTATACGTTATCTTATCAATGTCTGAGCATCATTGTCTACTGTTGTTTTTCGGAAGAAAATTAAACCAAATTAAATGAAATATTACTTTTTTATAAATTTCGTTAATTATATTAATGTCATTTTTCCATTTGACATATTTAAAGTACAGGCTCCCTCTTTCCCATATTATGACTAACAATATGCGAAATCATTCCAAATCCCGGCAAAATTAAAATATAAACCTCAGGATGCCCAAAAAAATCAAAACAAATGTTGATATAAAATAGGATCACCTCCACCAGCAGGATAAAAAAAAGTATTAAAATTCCGATCTGTCAAAGCAATACATTTATAATAATTAATATTAATAATACCTTATAATTATAACATTAATATAAAGTTTCTCTATTAACAAATTTTAATTTGAAAAATTTAAATGTAATTACATTTATTTTAATTTTAATTTTTGAAGTGTTGGATGATTGGAAATGCGATTTGCGATGACGTTTTGATAATGATGCTGTTGATGCTACTTTTGTTGTCACTGATAATGAGGAGGAGGAAGAAAAGGATGATATTTTGATTGCGTTCTGATAATGATGATACTCGCGGTGACGTTTTGATGATGAAAATAATGCCATCACTGAAGTCTGGTTTTATTGATATTAATGATAATATTAATGTAACTTTAAAAATAAAATAATACTGAATATGAATACATGGGGTTATATTATTTGAGGGATAATATTATAGAGATACGCTCTCTGTTGTTGCTGCTACTCTTATTTACGATGTCAACATCGAATTCTGTCTCTGTTCGTGATAACACCGATATTAATGTTGTGATAATAAGATGATATTGAAGGATAGATGATACATTGGGCAGAATGATATTATATAGAGATGATGATTTGGCTGCTGATACTACAGTTGATACTACAAATGCTGTTGTTGCTACTTATTACGATAATATTAATGATGCTGTAGCTATGATAATGATAATGCAAATATTGATTTTGTTTCTCCTGATGATTGGTATTATATAAATGAAGATGTTAACTTTTCTCATAATAGTAATATTAATATTGATGTTTTTCATCTTATCTGGATATTATTATCACTATTGACGAGTCTGTTCCAGATACTCTGTTTTCTTCCTTAAAATCTTTAAGCTTAATTAAAACAGTTATTTATGTTTTATTTATATTATGAGATATTTTTGAAAATAATTTTCACTTGTCTTTAATTATCATCTTTTATCTTATTATAATTAATAGATATTGGTAAAGCTGATAGTAATCTTCAGTTTACTCCTAAAAGAGATCAATTATTGGCAAGTGGAGAAGAAGAAGAAGAAGAAGATAAGTTGCCAAATCGATGCTTGAAAAGAATATTTACAAGATTTACAATTTTGAAACAATTCCAAATGGAATTCGTCACACTAAAAAGCAAAAATTGTAGAGTAACTCTCTGTATTGTTTCCTTAAAAAGAACTCTGCATTCCTGAAATTATGCTGCATTTCCTGCTTGCGAATAATCTTAGAAGTATTTGCAAGTAGGATTTTTACATTAAAAATAATATAATATCCTTATTATCGTTCTGTGAACGATAATAAGGATATTATATATAATAAGGATATATATATATATAATAATAAGGATATATATATAACGATAATAAGGATATATTATTTTTATCCAAAAGTTAACTGACCACGTAAAGACAGAGCTGGAATGTAAAAGAAATAATAAAATATAAACGGTTAACTGATTTTTAGGCCAACTTGTATATGGAAAGCCATGAATAAATACAATGGCAAAGGCAATGCTATTTATGATGATTCTATTGACAGTAAAACTAATACAGCCGAATTTATAAAAACGGCCACCTCCCAATGACGGCCTTGTTTTTCAGCATACATTATAACTTCCAAACGACAGCCATTTTGTAATGTCTCCGTCAATGTCCGCTGTTTAGAGGTTTGACTACGTTAATTCTGTAATGCTGGTGTTGATTCTGTTAATTAAGATACAGACATCAATTCTAATTAGTTTCATAATTGATTTTAACATAAAGAGTATGAAACTATACATTGAAATTCGGCATAATATAATGATGATAATGATTTCATCGATAATAAAGCATGATAACAGTAACGCGGATGCTGTTTTTGTCAGAAGTTATGCAAACAAAAATGAAATTGCTTTAATTATAATTTTATAATAAAGATAATAAATAATTAATTAAAAATGTACGAAACTTCATAATTATAATTATATTTACTAAAATTATAATTTAATTTTTACATAAAAGAATAATTATCTTATACATAAACATATTTACTTATTAATTTTAATATTTAATAATTTACATTAAAAATTCTCAACAGGAGTAGGAAAAAAATTAAATTCAAATTTTGTTTGAAATTTATAATTTTTTAATAAATTAAAATTGAAATTTTTATTTTTCTGAATTAATATATGAAAATAAAATATATTATAAATTTTTCTTTCTCAATATATCTTCAAGTAAACTTTTAAAATCAATATCCTTAAAATTTACCAATTCAAATAACTATATTCATTATAAATATGGAATTTTAACCGAGCTGACGATGGAGAAATATATTTTAAAATTCAGGAAGATATATAAAAAAATTTATATAAATTTATATACTTTTCGATATTTTAATGTCATACATAGCTTATATATAATATAATATATAATCAGCATAATTTGATGATAATTATAATGGTGATGTTAGTTATTATTTCCTACTTCACCTGTTTGTAAAGCTGGTGCGAATGTTGTAATGGTGATAATGATGATGATGTCGATGCTGCTTCTGTTGATACCGAAACTAATACGATTACTGATGCTGATTCTATTCGTATTAATATGCTGATTTGGTGTCTAGCGATGAGGATGCTGATAATAATTTCATTCAGGATGATGCTGATGCCGATTTTATTGAGGATGATACCGATGATTCTATTAATATAATATACATAGTTATTAAAAAACTATACACTCAGAACTGTCCACTTACTGTAAAGTTCAGAGTACAGATACGTCTCAGACAGGTTTTTAAATGATTACAATTGTGTTCTAACTGCAGGTAATGAATGTTCTAACCAGGTAATGAATGCCACAACAATGCTTTAAAATCGCTAACTTAGTATCTTTAAAAAAGGCTATGGTAAGAATTTTCAGTATACCTGCTGATTAGAAGTCATTGCCAGACACATGATAGCATAAGGTGAAGCCAGACACAGGCTTCACTGCCTGTATGATACAAAGACATTACACTCCTCTATCTAAGTTTGACGAAGGTCACCTGATAAGGCTGAGAATGGTCGTTTCACTGAATTTCTCGCCTTATGGATCTTTCTGGACTGGCTGTGAGAAGCTGTTGGATGTAATGGATACGTCCGTTCACAGCACGACCGTCTTTATCCACCATCCGAAACAGGTGAAATTTTCTCTAAAGATCTGTCTCCTCCTGTACCGATTGGCACGCAACTAGCATGCACAGCGACTTCTACGCTTCTTCCCACTAGAATCCCCAACATGGTTTCAAGTCTCGAGTAATGTGAGTAGCGACACGAAGGTATTGAGAATATCACGTGGTAACAAACCATTTACTGAACGAATTCGTAACATGTCGTTTTAGGGACGAATTCCGACTTTATCGTTGAGGGTCACACTGCCCCAATGCTGGCATATCATGTGAACGTATAGTTGTCGGCCAACATCCCTCTCACTATCACTATAGTGGGGGGCAAAAACAAAATAGACATAAAATTATGAGTTTTCACAAGAGAGTAGTTTAATTTACGAGCCTTTACAATAAACGATTATATGAGCCAACTATGGGACCAACTTACTAACCAACAACACAAACACAAATATAACTCTTTTAGTGCTCAATGAATGGGAAGAGGTTTGTTGTGGGGATGTTGGCAGCACAGCAATGATTTAGGTGATGCTGCCCACCCGTACGTTGCAGGATAGCAAGATCATTATCCTGTCGACCATCTGCCAGAGTGGTTTCGGAAACCTAAAGATTGCTTTGTCTTACGGGAAACTTTCCTTTTGTTACGATACTAGTCGTCATTATGTTGAGGTTCATTAGATTGGCGCGTAACTTCCTTGTCAATAAGTGTATAATTAACATGATTTGATGATGATTCCACTGCTGATTTTGCTTCCGTTAATGATAAATCTAACGTGAATGTCTCAGTGAAAGTAATGCTGATGTTGATTTTGTTAATAAGTCTTGTGTTGGTACTACTAATAAGCTCATCTTCATCACATTCCAAAAAATGTATCAATTTTCTTAATTAAAATATTCAAAAAAAACTTAAATGTACTACTTAAATAATTTCTAAATGAATATAATCAGTTTGAACGTTGAATTTCTTTAATTAGTTTGCCTGCTCTTACATTTTCTACTTTCACTTTTCTTTTCTTTTTTTTTTTTAATTTGTTTTATTTCCTTTCTCCGAAACGAATATTAAAACTCTTTTAAGAAGAATTTCTTTTAAATGAAGCCATGATTATTAACTTCTGGATTCTTTTAATTAAAGAAATTTATACTTTTAGTAAACGACAGTTAATAAATTTATTCGTTTTTAATCTGTAAAATTAGGATAATTTAATCTTGACGTTGCTACGTAAATCGCCATCGTATCAAAGGAAGTCGAAACTTGTCCAAGAAGTATACGGCGAAACCTGTCTAAAACGGAACGAACAAAACCTGCCTAAACAAAAGAAATTTATAGGAACGACGCGCTTTTCTATTTTAAAAAAGAACTTGTCAAAAACGGAAACTTTCCAAACAGGAAAATATATTCTATTCCGGTTTACGCAGGTTTTACTGTACTTTAAAGGTGATTTTCTTAAGCGATGTAGACATTAGTAACTTGTGTGGGTGTGTGTGTGTGTGTGAGAGAGAGCTATAAACTTATTGAGAAATGAGATACATTATGATTTTTATAAAGTAAAATTCAAGAAAAATTACTTAATATTGTAAATATTTTGGAGTATAAATAAAAATATATAATACAGAATAATTTACGGTAATAAATGCGAATAAATAATGTATAACCTACAATTTCTTAAACACTTATCAAGTAAAATCCAGCAACGAGTTGCGTAACTTTCCCGGCAAAAAAAAACTTAAAATTGTGCGTGGCGCCATCTGTTACATGATTTTATTATTTGTTAAAAGTATTATAAAATGACAAAAAATTTAATTTTGACTGTAGAGATGAATTTTATAAAAAGAAAAATTGTAAATGCTAATAACGAGGAAAATCTTTATCAAGTTCTATCCCACTCTGGATGTAAAATATGACCTCCCCTCTATATCTCCACTTCATTTACCGTTAACCACCGAAATTCAATATCATCAATGCCCTAATATACAAACTACCCTGAAAAATTTCGGAAATTTTCGACAAAAGGCAGAGAAGTTATTAAGCTTGAAAGTGAGTGAACAAAATTGTGCCCCCATACAAACGCACAGAAAAAACTCCCACTTCTTCGCATTTCTCCACGTTTATTGGACCCCCAAGTCTTTAAAAAATTATGTAAACATAATAATATATATAAGCTACAAATATAGACAATTGTAATGAATAAAGCATACAGAAAAAGGAGCTACATGTAATAAATAAACATAGCGAGATACATGTTAATATTATATTGAGCATATCTAAACAATTATGTAAACTTTATCACATAATGTCAGGGGGGAATAAATTAGGGGAGAAACTAGGTGTCCAAGTTTCATGATAGGTTAAATGTTCCACAGAAACCTAAGATAATATGAAAAATTTGGTGCAATTGGTCAAAAGGTTTAGAAGTTAATGGGGGAGGATAAAATCAATGGGGGTGGAGTAGGAGGTTTTATGATAGCCTATATTTTCCGCCGGTCCTGCAGAATAAACTATAAAAAATTTGATCGATCAAAGCGTTTAGAACTGTATAAAGAGCAGACAGTCAAATAGACATTATTATAAGATATATAATGCAATTACGTTTATAAGTAATGTTAAAGAAAAATGTATACTACGTATATATAGAAAAATATTTATATTTTGTTAAGAATGCATGCTTTTTTGTCTATAAGCAAATTCTATAATTGTAAGACAGTTATAAGCAGGAACCACAATTTAGTCTTTTATGTAAAAATATGGCATAAAAACTAGTTTAAATTAAAGACTTTTGAAAAACTATTTAATGACATTACTTTCCGGCTGTTATATATACAAGTAACAGAGGAAAAACATGGCAATCGGTTGGAAAATGATTCCCCTAGTCGAAAATTTCCGAAATAATGCAGGGAAGTTTGTATATTAGAGACAATGATACTCTTTCTCTATATCCCCTCGACCTTTAACAGCAATGATGCTGTTAAAGGTCGAGGGGATATAGAGAAAGAGGGGTCACGTGCCGCATCTCGATTGGGGTCAGATTTGATAAAGATTTTATTCCTTGTTAGCATTTACAATTCTTTTTATAAAATTTTTCTCTACCTTCAAAATTAAGCTTTTTGCCACTTTAATAATTAATTATATAAAAAGTTTATTTAATAAAATCGTATAACAGATGACGCTACACTCCATTTTAATTTATTTTGCCAGTAAAGTTACGCAACTCATTGCTAGATTTTTTTAATATATTTTTTAGTTTACAGATGTGGGAGCCAATATTTGTAATTGGATAGGGCCTCTCTTTAATTACTTTCAGGCCTTGTGTGTAGGCCTATATAATTTAAACAAATTTCTCTGTTATATAAACTACAAAGTATCATCAACATCAAACTTATTACATAAGAGTATTAAACATGAAATATTTATATAAATAAGTATTAGAATTTTTTTTTAAATAAGGGATATTTTGTATTTTTTGAAAATAATAAATATTCTCAGAGTAGTTACATTTTCTGAGTGAAGAAAGGGATTTTTCTCTTNATAAGTTTTTCGTGATTCAAAGCAAAAATACACGAAATTTTAATAATAATGGGCGAGAAAAATTAAAATTAATTCAAGTAACAGTTGAATCTCGATATACTGCCGTCGTGTACAGCGTTATCCTCATATAGTACTAGGAAATATTTGTGAAAGGGTCTTCTGCAGTTCTCTCGGTATAGTGAACTGAGCTAAACGACGGCAAGACTACAAAATTGTTTGGTATATCGGGGGATTGATATATCGAGAGACAGCTATGTAATTATTTTGTACAGTACTCAGTTAAGTTCCAAACTCGATTTAGTATCGATTTCAGTGAAACGATAGCGCTAAATCGAGGTTTATCTGTTATACGTTATCTTATCAATGTCTGAGCATCATTGTCTACTGTTGTTTTTCGGAAGAAAATTAAACCAAATTAAATGAAATATTACTTTTTTATAAATTTCGTTAATTATATTAATGTCATTTTTCCATTTGACATATTTAAAGTACAGGCTCCCTCTTTCCCATATTATGACTAACAATATGCGAAATCATTCCAAATCCCGGCAAAATTAAAATATAAACCTCAGGATGCCCAAAAAAATCAAAACAAATGTTGATATAAAATAGGATCACCTCCACCAGCAGGATAAAAAAAAGTATTAAAATTCCGATCTGTCAAAGCAATACATTTATAATAATTAATATTAATAATACCTTATAATTATAACATTAATATAAAGTTTCTCTATTAACAAATTTTAATTTGAAAAATTTAAATGTAATTACATTTATTTTAATTTTAATTTTTGAAGTGTTGGATGATTGGAAATGCGATTTGCGATGACGTTTTGATAATGATGCTGTTGATGCTACTTTTGTTGTCACTGATAATGAGGAGGAGGAAGAAAAGGATGATATTTTGATTGCGTTCTGATAATGATGATACTCGCGGTGACGTTTTGATGATGAAAATAATGCCATCACTGAAGTCTGGTTTTATTGATATTAATGATAATATTAATGTAACTTTAAAAATAAAATAATACTGAATATGAATACATGGGGTTATATTATTTGAGGGATAATATTATAGAGATACGCTCTCTGTTGTTGCTGCTACTCTTATTTACGATGTCAACATCGAATTCTGTCTCTGTTCGTGATAACACCGATATTAATGTTGTGATAATAAGATGATATTGAAGGATAGATGATACATTGGGCAGAATGATATTATATAGAGATGATGATTTGGCTGCTGATACTACAGTTGATACTACAAATGCTGTTGTTGCTACTTATTACGATAATATTAATGATGCTGTAGCTATGATAATGATAATGCAAATATTGATTTTGTTTCTCCTGATGATTGGTATTATATAAATGAAGATGTTAACTTTTCTCATAATAGTAATATTAATATTGATGTTTTTCATCTTATCTGGATATTATTATCACTATTGACGAGTCTGTTCCAGATACTCTGTTTTCTTCCTTAAAATCTTTAAGCTTAATTAAAACAGTTATTTATGTTTTATTTATATTATGAGATATTTTTGAAAATAATTTTCACTTGTCTTTAATTATCATCTTTTATCTTATTATAATTAATAGATATTGGTAAAGCTGATAGTAATCTTCAGTTTACTCCTAAAAGAGATCAATTATTGGCAAGTGGAGAAGAAGAAGAAGAAGAAGATAAGTTGCCAAATCGATGCTTGAAAAGAATATTTACAAGATTTACAATTTTGAAACAATTCCAAATGGAATTCGTCACACTAAAAAGCAAAAATTGTAGAGTAACTCTCTGTATTGTTTCCTTAAAAAGAACTCTGCATTCCTGAAATTATGCTGCATTTCCTGCTTGCGAATAATCTTAGAAGTATTTGCAAGTAGGATTTTTACATTAAAAATAATATAATATCCTTATTATCGTTCTGTGAACGATAATAAGGATATTATATATAATAAGGATATATATATATATAATAATAAGGATATATATATAACGATAATAAGGATATATTATTTTTATCCAAAAGTTAACTGACCACGTAAAGACAGAGCTGGAATGTAAAAGAAATAATAAAATATAAACGGTTAACTGATTTTTAGGCCAACTTGTATATGGAAAGCCATGAATAAATACAATGGCAAAGGCAATGCTATTTATGATGATTCTATTGACAGTAAAACTAATACAGCCGAATTTATAAAAACGGCCACCTCCCAATGACGGCCTTGTTTTTCAGCATACATTATAACTTCCAAACGACAGCCATTTTGTAATGTCTCCGTCAATGTCCGCTGTTTAGATATTTGACTACGTNATTTTAAGCATTTATCGCGTTCAAATATTTAAAAACGGTTAAAAACGTGAGTGAAATAAATTACTTGCCCTGAAGGTCCTCCATATTGCAAATATAAGAAACCTTCGTAAAATATTGATAAACTACTAAAAACTGTAATTAAAGCGGAATTTTAATCGTTTAAATTTATAAATTTTAAAATTTTATAACATTAAAATATTTAAAAAAGGTTAAAAACACGAGAAGAATTAATGAATTATGTTCCAGGAAGGTGATTAACATATCTACAACTAATCTGCATGTTAAGAAGAGAGATTTTTTTGTTAAAATCTATAGTTTACAATTCTGTGTATACACTGTACACTACATATTTATATACATATCTGTTGAGTGGACTTTGACATATGTTCTGAATAATGCTCCACCCAATGCACCATTGCGTGTAATTCTGATAATTGATAGTGATGGAGATTTTTTTTCTGAAACAGAAAAAAAACAAAAAAAAAAAAAAATGGAAATCGTTCGCGTGTCTATTGAAATCACAGATATTTGTAGCTAAAACAGATGCAATTTATGTAAATTAATATCCTTATTTAATTGATTTTTTCCAATTCTTTTAACGGTTTGTAGCGGAAATTATGTTTGGAGAATGGACATACTGTGTATATCAAGAATTATTTTATGTGATTTTATAGGTTAAATTATGAAAAATCGGATAAATTTTATAAGAAATTATAATTTTGAAGAGATTTTTTAAGCGTATAGCATAAAGAATTAAAGGTTGAGGATTAGGAGAGAGTAGGAAATACATAATGAGTTAAGAAGTACAAAATTTATCTTGCTCTTCCTACTCTTCTCTAACTAAGAAGAGAAAGTAAAAGCTTATGAGTTGAATGATTAAATTCCTACTTTTACTTTCTTCTGTTTTATTTGTATAGAAAATAAAAGAATGTAGGAGTAGAATTACAAAGTGTAGAAAGTAGAAGCTTAAGGGTAGGGAGATTAGCAAAAATAGGAATGAAGATAAGGTTAATCAATATTAGAAATTGTAAAATGGGTGTAAGTAAAAAGTGAAATAGCAAAAGAGAGAAGTAACAATAAGTACAAAAAGACTGCTCTTGTAAGTTTGATGAAAATAGGAGTTGCATGAGTAGGAAGAGCACTTAACTTGCACTTTCTAGTCTTTCAATTAATCTTTTTTACTCTAAGTAAGAACAGAAAGCAAGAATTTATGAGTAGAAAGAATGGGCAAGATCAAGATTAAATTCCTATTCTACTAATCTCATAGGAAGCACAAGAATATAGGAGCAGAAATTGCAAAGTAGGCAAGAGTAGGGACTACAAGATTAATTAAGAGTGGGAATTGTAAAATGGGAGTAAGCAAGAACTGAAAGATTAAGTAAGAATAGGGATTGCTCTTCTAAATTAGACAACAGGAAGTGCAAGATAAGCAAGAGCAGAGGATGGTAAAGGTAAAATGTAACATTATCTGCAGGCTAACTACAAGATATAATTAGAAAGATTAAGGTATCATATGGAGGTTTGTACATAAGTTAGTCTAGGAGGTTAGTGGATAAATAGTACTATCATTTATGATAAATTTATATTTTTGATCAGGATAAATATAGTTATATAATTAGAATAAAATAACAAGTGTAATCAGGGTAAGTAGTAAACTGACCAGGATGAGAGTAATAGTGTAATTAGGATAAGAGAAACAGCATCTTCCGGAGAAGATAGATGCTGATAGAATGAGTTTATCTGGGTAAGAAGAAAGTATTTGTGAGTTCTGTACTATACATAAATATACTTTATGCAGCAATTCCTAACGCTGTATTTATACTTTTCAATATATTCTACACAAATTTATGGAAATTACATCCATATAAAATTATTTACTTCCAGTTCCAATGGATATATGTGCCTGGTTTTCTATCAAAGAGATGCAAACATTGTTGAACTGGAAACAGGTAAAAGTTTATATAAAAATCTGGAATAAACTTTAAATTTAATCTTTAGAAAAATATAAAATTCGTTGCTCTCTTTCTAGAGTGCAAGGCGATCGAGTTTAATTAATAAGAGCTCATTTTTCTTATCAATTAAACTCGAGATGTTAGAGGAAAGATTTCTTTAATAATAATTAAATTAAAATGATATAATTAGCAAAAATATAATATTTTAATTAAATTTTAAAAGTTTTAAGTGTTCTTTTAAAGGAGAGAAAACTAGAAGATTACAAGATGCGTGCCAATCGCACTATTATAAAAGTAAAGCAGAGTTTACAACTCTAGTTGGTAAGTGTTTATCCTAGAGATACGTTAGTTTTTTTTAATCTAAATTTTACTTTAATTTTCTCTTTGAAATTATTTTATAAGAGGTATTTTACACTAAGTTGTTAAGATTATTATGAGAATAATTAAGGTATACACTTCTAAAGAATCTTTCTCTCCTCTTGTTGTAAAGAAAGAGAAAATTAGAAACGGGGGATCATCATCTCTCCTTAGGAAAGATAACGTTAATTTACTTTCACCATTCAAAAGGATGGAAAAATTTTCAAATTCTACTTTAAAATTTATCTTTTTCTTTTTATTTTTAAATGAATAAATTGTATCAAAACGTTTTTTTCTTAAACTTTATCCAACAGAAATGTGGGTAACTTCGTGGATCTTGTTTACTTTTATTATTATTATTTGTTAGGAAAAAAAACGAGAGAGTTCTGTTGACGTGAAATGTTTACAGTCGAAAAATATGAAAATTTTGCTGATTTTTACTCTTTATTCTTTACTTTATTGAATGATGATTGTCATTTATTTAGGTAAAGAGGATCAGAATTTGATGATAGAGATAAACAGATAGAGTCACCCTTCAGAGATCAGAGAAACACGTAAAAAGAAGAATCAAATCAAGGGCATCATCTTTTTATTCTAAAGGAATCAAATCAAAATTCTCATCCTTTAATACTAAAGGAATCGAATCACGGGCCTCACCTTTTAAGGGAAGTCATTTTTTAATGTTAAAAGAATCAGAAAAAGGAATCATCCTTTAACAGTAAAGGAAACAGATAAAGGAAATTATCCTTTCATAATAAAGGCAAACAAGTAAAGGTAATCATCAATCGTTAATGAAGGCCATCGAACAGTGAAGACATCCTTTGATGATAAAGATAAACTAAATAATGGAAAAAACTTCCTGACAATAAAAAGCAGAAAACCAAGCTGAAGATGTTGCAGTTTACTTTAATTTCTTTATTTATTTTTATAAAATTCTTCATTAATCCGCATCTCTTATAATTATAGAAGAATGCATTATACAAAAATCCAATGCTTAAAACTACAATTTTTAAATGTTTAATTACTCGAACACCATTAAAAACACTCGTAAAATCTTTTTACTTTTTATTAAATTATTAAAAATGAAGTTAAAATTTCAAAAAACAAATTTATTTTTTACACATTTTCTTCAGTAGAAAACCTCTTAAATAAAATTTATTACCTTCGTTTTCTCATCTTTTACAGTTGAAGAAACACAATTTCTTGATACAAATTTATTATTTTTGCTGCAGATTTAAAGGGGAAAAATTAGAAATTATAAGAAAAGAAAGTTGTAAAATTTCATAAAATCACAATAGAAAAATTATTTAAGATAAATCTTTAATTTAAAATCGCGTTAAAAATTAGTAACTCGATACTCTGATTTATTGATGATCTCATAAATCTTGTTATTTAATTATAATTTATTTGTGAATGTACGTTTTATCATTGACTTTATCATGTCTTCGTGCTTTTAAGATGAATTTTATTTAATTTTAATTATTTATTTAAAGAATACTCCTCGGATGCATTCCAGCAATGCTAAAATTTCTTTATTGTTTTTATCTCTTCCGGAATGGGAAAGAGAAAAATAAGAGAAAGATGCTTTGTTATTCCACTCGGTTTGAATGCTTTCAATCATAATCTTATTGATCCCCTCATTGAAGTTTTCTGCTTTTGGTTGTCTTATTCCAATGCCCATCTCGTTACTATAATTCCTGCATGAATTTCAACGGATTGCATTCTATTTTTTCTTTATTTTTCTCAACTAAATGTAAATAATACCGTTATTTTATTCTTTTTTATGCATTTTTGCTGAAAGACCTTTAAGAAATTTCCATATTTTCGTCCTCTTCTGCACAAAATAACAGTTAAGGTATCACGATGATTTTGATCGTCAATGTAAAAAATAATCGTTCTCTTCCTTCTCTAGCAAGAAATTTTACGATAATTTTGTAGATTTAACAATGAATTTAATTGATTTTAACAATAATTTATCGTCTAGATGTAGAGGAATTAAGATCTTCAACCATTTATCTACGTTTTCCAGCATCATCATCAATAGATATTGGAGCATATAAATAGTCAGAAATAGTCAGAGTTTTATGTAATTCTAATGAAAAATTCGATGTAAATTTTATTTAAAAGTAGAAAAATATATAATTCAATAGAAAATATAAATATTTTCTGGATTAAATTCTTGTTTCAGTTCAAATGTTATCATAAATAAATATATATATATGTTCTTGTATACGTGAATGCACTTAAAGAATTTTGTCATCATATTGATTCTTTATTGAACTTTTTTCATTTTTTCCTGTACATATTTTTCTTTTAAAGTAAAAAATGTATTGTCAAGCGTTCTTTAAACATGCTTTTTTTATGTGTCAACATCTTTTCTACATACGAAACATCTGAATTATCCTAAAGAGCCCTATAGTAACTTTACATTGCTGTTTATGTATTTTCAGGAAAGTTATTGGGGAAATTTTGAGAAAATTTCAGTAAATTTTTCGTAAAAATTAAGAAAAAATAATGCTCATCTTTATAAGTAAAACTACATTCAAATCATAAGTAAATTATAAAATTTTTAAATGTTATATTAAAGAATTTTTTACTTTGAAATTAGAGAAATTTTTCTTACGTCAGGAAAATTATTTTCTTGTAAGAAACTTTTTTTATTTAGTTGAAGAATTTTAATCGTTTTGATCAGGAATTTTTTTTTAAATAAGGGATATTTTGTATTTTTTGAAAATAATAAATATTCTCAGAGTAGTTACATTTTCTGAGTGAAGAAAGGGATTTTTCTCTTCAGATGAGGAATTTTCTTTAAATTAGAGCTTCAGATCAAAATAAATGATTTTAGATTTAAGAATTATCGTCCTTTATAGAAAAAAATTATTATTTATGTGAGATTTATTTATACTTTTCCATAATTTCCATATCTATCCATATCTAGATCTTCTTTAAGTAGAATATATCCTTTAAAATGTCTTCGATAGACTATATACTAGTGAAAAGTTATTCTCTAAAAGAATTTTTTCTAAACTTAAATGGAATTGAATTTCATGAGGACGAGACCTTCAATATATCAACGAACATAATTAAATCCTCATCCTCTTTATCATTTTCTTTGTTGAATTCTCTTTCTCATCTTCCAAATTTATCTTACTCTTTTGTTCATTTGCATCTATATTTTTCTGTTTCATCTCCTCACTGTTATCTTCTTCACTCATCCTTTCTCTTCTCTATTATTTCTTCTTCTATAATAATGATACCTTCTTTCCTCTACTATTCTTATTCTCCTTAGTTATCTTTTCATCTTTGTCTCATCTTCCTATCATTATATCCTTAATCTTCTCCTCAATTCTAGATTTAGCTCATCCCTATCTCTCTCTCTCTCTCTCCCTCCTCATTTTATTCAACAGCATTTTATCATCTTTTCCTTTTCCCTCTTCCCTAATTATCATTTTAAAAAAGGGAATTTTTGTTTTTCTATAAGAAAATTTCTTTTTAATAATTAAAAATACCTGTTTTAGTGATAAAAAGGTAAAATTTTAAATATATTCTGGATTTCTTTCCCAGTAAAGGTTACATTGATGTAAACACCCCCAAGCTATGATTAATAAAGTATTAAATATACTTTCTCCGAAACAAAATTAAATTTTAGAATTAGAAAATAAAATTTAAATAAAACTTCCAAAGAGGAAATAAACAAATAAAATTATGATGAAAAACTATTTAAAACTTCATCTTGAAAGTTTCTGTTAGGTTAATTTGATATTCTAGAGACTATTAATAAGTAAGAAAGTTAGAATGCTGTTGACGATGAAGATAAGAAGGAAATGATGAGGGAAAAAAGTTTAAAAAGGAAGAGAAAGGGGATGCGATGAAGAGGAAATGAAGAAAAAAGAGTGGGATGAGGAGGAGATAAGAAAAGATGAGGTGGATGAAGAAAATATGTGAGAAAGGAGGGCGATGGATGAGGAGAAGATGAGGAATATAATGGAAGATAAAAAAGAAAGAGAATGGGATGAGGAAGAGATGAAAAAATAAAAATAGAATGAAGGTAAATAAGAAAACGTAGAAGCGATGGATGATGAGGGAGGAGATGAGGGAAATAATGGAAAGATAAAGAAAAGAAAAGAGTGGGATGAGGAGGAGATAAGAAAGGGTATGACAGTAATGATAAAAGTAAAAACAAAATAAAAATGAGGAGTTTGAGAAAAGAGGAGAAGCAGAGGAGAAAAAAATAGAGGTGAGGAGCAGTAAAAAATAAGTTTGAGAAGGCTGATAAAAAACAATTTGAGAAAGAATGAAACAACAGAAATGGGAATAAGTGGGTAAAATAAGAATACGAAAGAAGGAATAGGAAAAACTGATAGGAAAGAATAGAGGGCGAGGAGTAGAAGTAAAAGCAGGAAATGAAGGTGGAGTAGAAGGGGGAGGAGTTACGTATAAAAAGAACTGTTTTATTTTTCAGTTTCTAAAATTGTTTTACTTTCTGTTTTTCTTTTAAAGCACCCTTAGCCGATAACGACGTGTGCCCTCAGTTAGTAGAGACTGATGGATTGAAGATAAATGCAGGAAAAGTTAGTTTACGTTCAGAAGATTGCAGAGGTAGCACAGCTCACGTGGTGGGATGCAGAAGCAAAGATACTTTAGAATTTTTAACGACATGCGCTTCATTTAAAGATCGTATGAGTTAGTCATTTTTCTTAAATTTATCACCCATAAAGTACAAACTTTCAAATAATAATAATAAACAATTATAAAGAGTAAACATTATTTTAAATGTAATTTTTTTGTAGCATTTCAGTGCCACGGATGGTGGGAGGAGAACGAGAAAACTTATCTCATTGCTGGACTTAAAAATTCCAAGACTAAATACTGTTTTGTAAGTAAGGTTATATGCTTAAAGGAATTTTTATTAAAGTCATTATATGATATATATTTTAAAATTTTAATAACAAGTAAGAGTGAGGAGAGAAAGCGAGAGGAGGAAGAGGAGAGGAAAAAAAAATAGTAATAACAATAGTGAAGATGAAGTAGAGCATTCTTTTGGTGGAATATCAATAAATGGAGTGAAGTGATAACATTAAGAAAATGGAACATTCCATCGTCGACAAAACTTTTTCAAAGATATGAAAGAATTTAAGAGGGGGGTTTACGTTCTGTCTAGTTAAATCGACTCTACTAATGACCATAGTTCTTTCTATGTTTTGGGTGTGATGCGTTTAATGTTTTCTTCGACATCAAAAGCCTTTATGTTCCGCTCCACTTAGCTGAAATGAAAAGTCAAAAAAGTGGAAATGGAATCATGTATTGGATGTGAAAAAATATTGAAAAAAACTTTAATTATTAATCAAAATATTCGGTGATATATGCCATGTATTTTTTTAAAAATTGTATATGTAATCTTCTAGGATGCATCGACGTAAAGGGATAAATGAGGAAATTTGATGTAATTTTAAATGAACTTTACATAATGATGGTTTCTGTTTATGCAATTTCGCATAAAAATATAATTGGTGTCATACAAATTATGTTTCACACGCAGCAGCATCACTCTTCTTTCTCTAAAAGGATGCCCTCAGTTTTTTTTTAATTTTAAATGTAATCTTCTACTCTGTGATGCATTAATGTAACTGTTATGAGGAATAAATGAGGAAATTTGATGCAGTTTTAATTCAATTTAAAATATTTTTGGTTCCTATTGATGCTAATTATATTTTTCAACAAAATTACATCACGAAAATTACGTTTCATACGCAGCAACATCATTCTTTTTCCTCTGAAAGACATGTTTGCAGCTAGGATAAATATTAATATTCAGTTATCTTGGGTCCTAATTTATGTAATTTAGATCATGAGATAATTCGGAAATAATTCGTATTTCATCTTTATATGAAGAAAATATAATTAAAATTTAAAAACTTGTAGCATTAGCACTTCCATGTCTTCTGCTAGAGTGATGCTTGTAGCTTCAAAAAAAAAAGAGCCAAAAATTGCCAAAATTTAATTTTGTGGTTCTTTACTTTATCATATATGATGTTATAACTATGATGTAAGTCGTTTTACATCAGGAACAAGCCGGATATGCACTTATTATGACCCTATATAAGTCCTTCCCTATCATTAAGAGTCCTTAAATGTAGGCCCTAGCTACAGATGTACAGTTTACGTATCACATTTTCATCCCTACATACAATGCAAATTCGGAAAAATGTAATTGAATTAATTACAATTTGACGATAATTAGGATGTAGAACTGTCCATTGTTATCTGTGGAATTAATTAATTGTATTTTCAGGTGTACACAATCGACGGAATTGTTACCAAATTATCAGCATTGTATGACACATGCCATAGAGGTATCATGCCTGGAATTACAGGGAACCTCACTTTTAACATTACGGCAGCAGGTAAATTGTGTTAAACATTAACTAACAGTAAGCTTAACAAAAGGGCACGAAAAAGCCTTCTACAGGAAAATTTAATTGAATTTTTAGACAATTTTTCTCAAATTATAATTAAATACTAATATAAATTATATACAATGTAATGGAATTCTATATAGTTGTTTAATTTTTTTTTTAAATTAAATTTTTTGGTTGCGTATTATTCAAAAGTTAGGGGCTTTTAAAACGATATACGTTCGTTTTGAGTTGCTACTAATTCAAATTTGAATTTGACAAATTACGTTAGCCACACTCGCGCTTCCGACCAATCAGCGATAAGATAATTTTGAATTTTTAAATTTGACCAATTACGTGAGCTATGCTGATATTATAACCAATCATCAATAAGAAAATGCAAAATTGTTAAACTCTACTAATCATTCATATAAACCGAACCAAAAATTCATTAATTAAAAAGAGGACGAAGGCCAAATTAAAATTATATTTTTACCTTATAATTTTAATATATATTTTATTATTTTAACTTAAATTAATATATATATATTTTTTTTATTTTGTATAGGTAAATGTGAATACCTTCTAAATCGAGCTCCGAGCCAAAAGAGTCTCATAAATCCCTTTATGTTATTAATGGTGGCCTGTGCCTTGATGCGGTGACAGGCTCTGTGATGGACATCTACAAGATAAACAAAACAGTGCCTATTTCCTAAGAACCTTAGAAAAAAATTGAATTTAAAAAGAAAAAAAAAACAAAAAAGACTGTGGTGTTTGTATGATCTTGTTGTACATAAAAATTTAAAAAAAAGCGACGTGCAATACAAAAGGAGCGGAGATGTTCTGTACTTGTTCCATCCTAGGTCTACTGTTTATTGTTATGTATATTCCCGAAAAAACAGAAAAAATACGAAAAAACATAAAAAAAATTAATAAAAATTCTTTCCTGGTTCAATTTGTCAATTAAAATAAACAAAAACAAAACATAATTTTTTAAGTTACAGTAAGAACAACGTACCAACCGAAAGAAACAAAGATCCAACATTTAAACTAAAAAATTAATAAAAATTCCCATTAAAACAATTAAAAATAAAACGATATTATTCTTTAAGATGAGGACGGACACACAAACGTACCCCTAAAAAATATCGTTAATTAAATTTTAAAAATGAATAAAAATTTCTTCCTGGTTTAATTTGTCAATTAAAATCATTTTTAAAATAATAAAAAAGTTTACTTCTTAATTAAGGTACGAGCTTACATACGAACGTATCGAAAATAATTCGAAATTTTAATTGAAAAATAAATAAAAACATGTAAATTTTATCTTATAAAATTTATAAACATAAATATACAAAATTAAGAAAAAATAAATTAGTTTTTAACGTTCGAATGTACGAACAGACACACGAACTTATCAGCAAAAAATTAAAAATTTTAATTTAAAATAAAGAAAAAAGAAATTTAAAAAATTAAACTCTTAATTAAGATATATTTTTATATTAAATAACTTTTATTAAAATTTATTAAAATTAATATGGGCCTTCATAAAATTATTTCTTAATAATTGATTATTTTATTTAAAAAGTAAATTATTTTTATGGTCGGAAAATGGAGAAAAATAAGGAAAATTGATGATGATATCAGGCAATTTTCTTTGGAAAATTGTTATTAAATTAGTGATGAATATAGATTCTTGTTTGTGGAAGAAATATTTACATTTGCTCATAGAAAAATCGTTATTTGAGGTAGAGTAGAACCTTCGTTTTAACGTTTTCTGACATTATTAGTGCGTCTAGGTCAAATTTTTATGAAAAATATTAAAAATTAGACAGAAAATAATTTATAAAAGGTAACACGTTAGCATATAAAGCATAACTAACCTTCAAAAATATCATTTATAATGCAAAATCAAAACGCGATGCGCTAAGGGCCGAAGCGTCAAAAGAGCGATTCGTTCGTTTTTATTCAATTTAAAAGCTAAAATTTTATAATTTTTAAACAATTTTGACATTAGAAAACCTTTTTAACATTTAAATATATTATAAATCAATTTTGAGCTATAATTTTTAGTAATAAGTCGAATTTTGTTTATGCCGTTGCGACGCAACGGTGCGACATTGCGCTCATTTAGCGCGTAATTTATTCATTTTTTATTCAGAACGAAATGTGTTTATGGAGGTAAATTTTAAAAATAATTTTAAAAATTGAATATAATAACATTTAAATAAATTTTAAAAAATAATGCTTTTTAAGTAATTGTCGGTAATTGCATCGATGATTCAAAACAACTTTTGACGCGCCAATGCGCGACTCGAGCATTTTGCTTAGTAAAATGCTTAATTATATAATTTCTGATCAACGTTTTATATGTATTTTATATTTTTAACATTATAATGTAATAATATTTAATTTTAAGCGTTAATATAAGGCATAATCGTAGATTTTACAGATACTACACGGCGCGCCGGCGCGAGGCCATCGCGACTCCAGCGCGCCGAGCGAACTCGTAAATGTCACTTTTAAACGTCTGATGACATTTAAACTTATTAATATTTAATTTAAAATTTTCCAATTTTCCAAAAAATGAATATTTTAAACGTTATAAAATATTAATAAGTTTTTCGTGATTCAAAGCAAAAATACACGAAATTTTAATAATAATGGGCGAGAAAAATTAAAATTAATTCAAGTAACAGTTGAATCTCGATATACTGCCGTCGTGTACAGCGTTATCCTCATATAGTACTAGGAAATATTTGTGAAAGGGTCTTCTGCAGTTCTCTCGGTATAGTGAACTGAGCTAAACGACGGCAAGACTACAAAATTGTTTGGTATATCGGGGGATTGATATATCGAGAGACAGCTATGTAATTATTTTGTACAGTACTCAGTTAAGTTCCAAACTCGATTTAGTATCGATTTCAGTGAAACGATAGCGCTAAATCGAGGTTTATCTGTTATACGTTATCTTATCAATGTCTGAGCATCATTGTCTACTGTTGTTTTTCGGAAGAAAATTAAACCAAATTAAATGAAATATTACTTTTTTATAAATTTCGTTAATTATATTAATGTCATTTTTCCATTTGACATATTTAAAGTACAGGCTCCCTCTTTCCCATATTATGACTAACAATATGCGAAATCATTCCAAATCCCGGCAAAATTAAAATATAAACCTCAGGATGCCCAAAAAAATCAAAACAAATGTTGATATAAAATAGGATCACCTCCACCAGCAGGATAAAAAAAAGTATTAAAATTCCGATCTGTCAAAGCAATACATTTATAATAATTAATATTAATAATACCTTATAATTATAACATTAATATAAAGTTTCTCTATTAACAAATTTTAATTTGAAAAATTTAAATGTAATTACATTTATTTTAATTTTAAAGTCTTGTCAAAGATGCTGTGGGTAGTAAAAGAATTATTGTCCATATTAAAGCCGCAACACTAATGATAATATAATAAGATTCTGGTGGATATTAAGATAATAAATGTCTAAGAATCATCTAAATTGACATTTTACGACACACAAATTTGCCATAAACGTCTTCGAAAGACCATAAACGTCCTTGGATGCGGCTGGAGTTGAAGATGACGTAGCTCATGAGTGATCATGTTTTTAATGCTAGCGTCGCATAGGGATTATATTTTCTTATTATGAAAATGGAAACCATGCAACTTTTTATAGCATTTTTGGCATAGTTTGGAAAAAGATTCGCCTTTCTTCTCCCTCTTCTACAATTTTATAATACATGTAGAGAAATTAAACAAGAATTTTATGGCATTTCGTTTATTTATAAATCCGGTTTTTTACTCTTCCTCTTCATTTTTTCTACACTTTAGATTAATAAATTTTTTACGAAATAAAATACAAGAAGATATTTATAATGTTTATCCATCTGTTGATACATTTCTTTATTTGATAGCTTAAAAATAAAAGAAAATTTATGCAATTTCTTGTGGATAAATGTATAATGTAAGATATATGCTTTTTAATTTTCGATTTAACACGCTGTTTTATTTATTTTTCCTCTATTAAATGTAGTATATATATTTTTATTTTACCTTCAGATTTCTGCTATTTGCATTTATATTTATTCTTCTGTGCTGCATAATATTGCGGATAAATTAGAGTTGCTGCTTTTATAGAAAAGAAATCTTACATCATTTTGGAGAGCAATATATTCATTCTGCAGTGAACTAGGATTAATCATCGTGCATGCCTGATGCTATTGACTGGATAGGAGGCAACATACATATTTCATTGCTTCCTTCATCCAACTGTACAATTTTTCACTTGATTCCGAATGAATTCAGTTGATTAACCATTGTTTTTGAGCAACAGAATCTTTTATTCGGTTAAATCCATTAGAGACCACATTTTTCTTCAGCAACAAAATCTTTTTAATGGTTTCTCTGTTCTTTTTCTCTTTCCTACCACAAACATAAACCTTCTTTCATAAGAGAAAATGAAAGTTTAATGATTAGCAGAAAACGTTTCTGCTTCATAATTTAATTAAAATAATCAAACTTAATCAATTAAAGTTCAGTTTGGTGATATTCTTTTAACGACATCATAAAAATCTTCAAGGGGTTAATTTTTCTTTGTATAATATTGACATATCTCATAATAGAAATTGTGATGATGTGGAATAAACTTCCAACAACAGAATGCTGACAGGGGAAAAAAATTACATTTAAAGGAAAAGGAGGGAGGGAAAAATCATCTGTAAGAAGAGACAAATATTGAATTCAGCAGAGTCACAGCTTTTGAATTCAGAGTTACAAGCAAGATCTAGTTTCTTTTTGATAGATGAACTGTTTAAAGATCCACATAACAAATAAATTTCTAAGAAATCAAGTAAAAAAATATATATATAATAAAGGGTCCACGATTGTAAATAAAATTTTCTAAAATTATTGAAGCTGAAGAGAAGATTAAGCAAATTTTTATGGATATAAGAAAGTCAAACTTTTACCTTTTCTGTAAAGAAAATTTACATTTTATGGATAATGTACGAAGAGAAAAAGAAGAAATATCAACATGTATAAGAAATTACGTGATTTCTTTAATGGTTAATTTTTAAATCATTGTTTAATTTACGGTATGAGAGCTAATTTCTTGATATTAAATTATTTACAACGGCATTACGAAATATTTGTAACGATTTTCAATAAAGTTAAAGAAAGAAAAGAATGAGGAGTTGAAAAAGTTTTCAAAAAGTATTTTTAATGAAATAAAATTCATAAATCATTTCAAGGAACATCAAAAGGAAGAATCGCGTGTGTTTCCAACTTTACACGCAAGGAAGTTAAGAGAAAGCGGAATTTATGAATTATTATATTTTTTATTTTTTATTTTTAACACGATTTTTTTTTATGCATTTGTAAAGAGAATAAATGTTGGAAATCCCCCATACAATTGACTTTTATATAAAAAAGAAAAATTAATTAAATCGAAAATTAATTGTTGTAAGAAGTCAGTTAATTAAATTGGAAAAATCGAATGATTAGTCATGAAATTTTGTAAATGTCACGAATTAAGAATTTAAAACGTTTAAGTGAATTAAAAAAGAAATTTTTTCTATTTATTTTACTTTATTTCTAAAATATAAATGCCTGGAGGTATTGAATATTTACTTTTTTTTACCTTCCTAGGAAATGTTAAAAAGTGAAAGTGATGAGAGAGATGCTTCTCCGCATCCTTCGGATGCTGCAGATGTTAGCAACATTAGATACATCTGGAGCGTTAAATATTCGGTTATGGTTGCCATAAAATTTATATATCTTCATTCAATTATTCGTAAAAATCTTCTAAAATAAGAAAGAAAAAAAAAANTGAGCTCTATTAAACACGAATCTATCAAAATTTATCGTATTGATCGAATGTGTTCATCATTAAAATAATTTTTTAAATGCTGATTTTAAAGAGTTTTTTTGAAGGAGAATTACAATTATTTTATTTTTTTAAAAATAAATTTCGTTGAAAAGTATAATATTTTAATAATTTTAATTTATAAAAATTGTAAAATATAAAAAAACTCACTGCTTATTTAATTCGTTTATTGCTCTTATGCGATTGAAATTCTTCTCATCCTCTTGATCTTTATGTACTCTTACAACGTTTAATTATTTTTTTAAAGTGTAGTTTGGCTGGTACGTTCGTATGTGTGTCCGAATCTTCAAAAATAATTTTTTTCTTTAATTTTTAATTATTTTAATTAACAGATTGAATCGTGAATTTGATTTTAAGGCATTTATTTATATTAATTTTTTAAGGTAGTAATTTATCTTATTTTTTTAAAAATATAAATATCTGCTATATACAATAAAAAGTATTGTACAATATTTTCTATAACATTTAAGTTATATGGTTATTTAAGTTTTTCAGAAATTTATTCCATAATTCTTGAATGTGTACTTTAGATAAATTATCACCTTGAAAACATTGAAATATTTAAATTCTTTGAAATTAGTTTGTAAAATCGTAAAGATTTTTAAAAATTCTGGAATATTTTTTAAAATTATACAAGTTAAACCTGTATAAACTGTAATCGCATAGCACCGAATATTTTTTTAGTTTGGAAGATTTCCGTTTTTATTAAGGTTCCGTTTTGAACAAGTTTTACAGTTTCTTAAAATCCAAAAGTAGTCGAGGCTAAATATCTAAAATATTATTAATAATTAAATACATAAAATACTCGAATTACCTTTAAAAAAACTCAAAAACTTCCAAAATATCTGGAATCAAATATTTAATACTCAATATATTAAAAAAATCTAGAATTTACGAGCAATTATTTCTTGTGGCATCGTCGCAATGCTAGGCTGCAATTTTTAATCATCTTTTAATTTAAAAAAAATCACGCGACTTCCGGTTCAGATCGGAGGTTTCTTATCGGAGGATGAACTTATCAGAACCTCCGACCCCTAAGCTTTCTATATCTGATGTGGATTTTAGTGATTTCTTGCCTCTGTACATCATATTCCTCCTGATAATAACGGAGTCAGGCCGATTATCCACCTAACCACTACGCGAGAAAAATTTGAATTGAAATCACATGACTTCCGATTCAAATAGGAAATTATTGTATAGTTAATCGAGGCGTCTGGCTCCCAGTTTTTCCATTTTTTCCTCCATTTTCATTTACGTAACTCCGTTTGCGATATTCACAAATGACAGACAGACAGCCGAACAGATAGACGACATGGGAATGTACTGGTATTAATTAATTAATATTGAAAAACTAACGACTGTCTAATTAATAAATATTTTAAAATGAAAGTGGGCGTTTATTAATGATGTAAAAGAATATTTATCATCATTAATAAAGTGCTTAGCGTATAGATAAACGAATATTATATAACGTGTAAACCAAAAATTGTAAAAAAATTAATAATAATTTGCATTAACCTTGACATTGAAAAATTTATAATAATTAATTTTAAACGAAATTTAATTTCACGTGCATTTTTTTCGCATTATTCTTGTGTTTAGCGTGTTAAGTAATTAATTTTATTTGATTAGAATTAATGTACTATTAAGAAAAATTACTCTAAAAGTTATTAATTATTATTCCTAATTTTCTTAAATATTAATTTAAAATGTTTTTGAAATTCTGATGAGTTTTGTTTTTAATTCAAATACTTTAGTATTATAGTCGAGAAGGAGAAGATGTCAATCAACTTCTCTGGGGATCCGGGATCGAATCCGGGAGGTCGAAAACCTGCAGAAATTTCTTCGAATGGTCCTCCAAATTGTAGGTCTGGCAGAACCCACCATGGTTTAAAAGAAAGGTATCCTTTGTGCCTACAGGGTGGGAAGGAATCAAAAAGTGTCCACATGGCTTGAAATAAAAAAAAATATATATTCAAAATTTCGGTTGAATGGGATACGGCAAGGCAATATATGGAGGATTCCATATGTTGCGTTGCTATAGAAACATAGAAACTCTCCTGTCGGGAGGAGTTTCTATGGAAAGTAGCCCCCAATTAGGTGTTAGACATGTAAAGAAGACCCAGAAAACTCCACGTGACCAACACGTTGATGAGGTGCGAACCTGAACTCAATTATCAGTGCTCTATAAATAAACAATACATATTTTATTCACTCATATCAATAGTAGTGGTCATATCAATTGGAAGTTTTTAAAAAAACCTCATTATCACTGATTTTAATTAGCTTAATTATTACAAATTCCAATAAATCCAATAATACGCAGTTATTAAAAATAATTTTAATAATAATATATTTTTCTAAACGGAAAATCTTTTATTTCAGATATTTAAAATGTATTTATTATTCAAATTTTCCAAAAACTCCATAAAAATATTTATTTCCTATCATGCCAAAAATGCATTTATTTAGCTACATAAGTAGATATTATTACGTCAATTTGATGTCATTTGATACTTCCTTAATATAAAAATTATATAGGAAGCTTACGTAGGAGAAAAGTATTGTGACGAAACAATTACGTGAAGAAAAAATATATTTTTCAAAAATAAATAATACAAAACTTTCGAAAATCTAAAGATAAATATTTATTATTATTATTATTTAAATTGCATAAAAGTACAATTTTTAAAAAATATTGGTCCACCAATGGCCGTGCGGATAAAACCACTGAACTCTAATAGCGGGTTTGTTCCTCTCAACGGCCCATTGAAAGTAACAGAAAACTTCACATGTTTCTCCCGCTGCACGTGAAGTTTTCTGGTTTTTATTCACGTGTCTAACACGTAAATAGGGGTCTGTTTCCCACAGAAAGTCTTCCTGGATGGCACTCCCCTTAGCAGATGGCCCAGCTGTTGTGTTGCCTTGTTTTGTCATACCTATCGTTCCTTATCCTAAAATTTAAAAAATTGATTCTCAAAATATATTGTAAATAATTGATTAAAATTGTTTTAATATTAATTTTACAGAAATATATTTATGTTTTCCTTTTGTTTTTTTTTTACGTGTAAGAAAGAGAATCCTGGAAGAAGATATCTGGTATGCTCTTTCTCTTTTCAATCTCCGTTTTCTGCGTGTAAGACGAGGCAATTAAAGTCATGGAAATATTAAACGTAGCGGAAACTAATTTTCTATTATATAGTTGCTGCCGGTAAGAAAATCTAGCTTAATGAAAACGTTAATTTGATTATGACTCATAACGTTTGTAAAGGTTCGAAGAACACTTCATCCCGCTTTAGGTATTCTTCTTTTAAGATGTTGGATGTAATTTCCGAAATATATATAGAGTTACGTACTTTTCGATTAAGAAACTCGTGTTTCCTTCTTTAGTTTTCTTTTAATAATCGATGAAGCGTTGAATGTATATTTTTCACTTTTTGCTCCGATAATTTCATGTTTATTACTTTCGAAACTTTTTCCCCTGAATACAGTAGCATTTAGTAATAAAGGATAATAACCACTAGAGGGCGTTTTGCGATTAATAAAAATATTTTGCGGGTATGTATTTTAAATAAATTACATAAACTTCAAATAAGAAGTTAATTGTTTTATTTATATTAATTTTTAACTTAATTCTCGCCTATTAATTGAAAATTATATGTTTTAACGTTAAGAAAATGGCTTACTTAAAAAGTTTCATAAAATTAATCTGGTTTTAGTAGTATATAGGGCAAAACACAGAGGGCGCTTATAAAAAAATAATTGAAATTCCAGTAGATGCAGCTTAAATAAATCGTAAAAATCAGTTTGAAAGAAAATCTTTCAGATGTGATTTCACATACTTTTTTTAAAACGTGTTCTCAAAATCTTATAAAAAATCCTTTTATCTGCGACATTTTTTGCAGATATTCACGTCATATTTAAACATTTTTGACGCGTTATTTTTTAATCACAGTTAAATTTAAAGCAGCAAGTTAAAATTTTAATAATAAAATATTTATTAACTGATTCTATTAAAATACGCCGTTAATAAACTACGAAAATAAAAAAAAAAGTTTTTGCGAATGTATTCTCCTTTAAAAAAATATTTACCTCTGTTTTAGTAGTATGTGTAAATATACCAGTAGAGGGAGTACAATCGAAATTAAACAAACTTTTAAAATAAGTATATAAAAATGATTTTATATAAATGAAAAATTAAGTTGTTTTTATTTAGTTACTTGTATTTTTCTGTTTTCATTTTTATAAATACAGTCGAGATTATTTTTAAAAATAAAGGAAAATTTGCTTTTGGTTTTATCTAGAGGTAAACAGAAGAGGGCGAATAAGAGCATAATACCAAGATTTTCAAAAAAAAAATAGGGATAAGTTTTTGTAAATACTGAATGCATTCAACCTTAAACATTTATCTAGATATATTTATTAAATTCTAAAAAGATTTTCTCCCTCTATCAATTTATCTTTTTAAAGTTTTCATTTTGTTAAATATAACTTTCATATAAAATATATTATTTTGAAAATATTTTTCATATAAATTTCTAAAATAAATATTTTATACGTTTTAAATACCATTAAGTTTTAAAAAAATTTGAAATAAATATAGATATATTTATAAACATTTAAAAATAAAATAAAATTGAAACGCCGCTACTACTACAGCTTATATATTTATATATATGTTTAAACATTTTTTAAATGAAAACTGAAGTATATTCCTTAAATCAAACATTACAGCTCTTATCTATATTAATAAGTAAACAATAAAAATGTATCCATTAGCGTTTAATAGAATATTTACACAACAGCCATTACATTTTTAATATGCATATTCATATGAATACGATTTCGGTTTAAAAATAAATTATAAGTAACTACGATAGATTTTAATATTTTAAGAAAGATGATTATGATTTATAATTAAATTTTTGTAAACTTAAAAAGATGTGGATGATACTTAAAGTGCAGAGAAAAATGAGTATGCTATGGACAAACAGAGTAACTGCTCCAAATGATGTACACGTTTCAAAGTATCTCTCATTTAATGATGATGAAAAATAACAGAAAATATATATTTCGAATCGTTTAAAATGTTTAATTTCATTTCATTAAATTTCTGAATATATAAATTTTAATTAGTTTAACAAAAATTCTTCTTCGTGTACGTTCTTGTCATATAAAAATCTTGCAAATAACATTAAGTATAGCAAATGTAGGAAATGTACATTATTATTACATGATGTAATATATTATATAAATAATCTTCGTCTATAATATAGAAAATATAACAAAATTAAACACGAATCAATGACATTGAATTTAATTGCATATTTAACACGGCGGACTTCTTAAATTTCATTAAAAATACGAAATAATTACAGATAAAAATACAGTGATTTTAAAGCCTTCTAAGTAAATTATTTCCAGAAAAATATCTTAAAAAACAGTAAATAAAACTAGTTATGAATCTATGATGCTGCTGTAACGATCCTCACATTCTTAAGGAGAACTACAATGAACTTAAAACTAATCGATAGCGAAAAAGATATTTTTTATCCTCATAAATAATCATTTTAAGTAGAAATGCGAGTTTAAAAAAAAGCGAAATTTTCAAGACCAGAAGTAAAAATATTTCTTGAATTTAAATTAGAGTAAAACATCGTATTACAAACTTGAGAGTTGATCCACTTTTAGGATTTACATTCCCCCCGGAGCTTGAAATAGTCTGGTTTAATCCCAAGAGTTAAATGAGGTAGAAAAGTTGGCGTCAATCTTTTACTAAAAGATTTTTCTTTTCGTTCTTCCTCTGCCTCAGGCACCAATGGACAGAATATTACATTTATGACAATTAGATTAACCAAGAGTAAATTATATACTAAACTACTACAAATGTATATAGATGAATTTTTCAAAAAATAACCTCATTTTTTTCCCTCCTTCTTCCTTTATACATTATCTCTTATCATATAAATAATTAAAGTATCACAAAGAAGAAAAATAATTGAATTAATGAATTTATACATAGTTTTTTTACTATTCAATTCTTTAATTTTTTTCTAGTTTTTATTAAGTGTTTTTGATGCTTTTCTTGAAATAATTACATGAATTTGTTGATAGACAAAAGATAATTTTTAATTTTTTTCATCTTTTTTCTTTTTCTCTTCTCCCTTTTCTCATTCTTCTCCTCCATCTTCTTCTTCTCATTCTTTTCCAGTTATAGTCAAATTTATTATAATTTTCTTTATATTTTTATTGATATGGATCTCACCCTTTAAAGATGAATGATTTATATATAAACGTATATAATTTAATTAAGCCATTTAATGAACTTTAAAAAATTATAATATTTTTTATTTTGATATTCATTACCGAGAATGTTTATAATTGAGTTTACGTGAGTAACAAACTTAAACTAATTATGTTTATGAAGAAAATTAAATAAACTCAAAAATATTCTTTCTCCAAATTTATAAGACAACTTATAAAAGTAAAATAAAATAAATACTTGAGAAAATTGTAAGATAAAAATTGCAATTGTAAATAATAAATAAACTGTAATTGTAATTAAATTGAAAGTTAATTTTAATTGTAACAACTTACTTATGAGTTAAATTACGAAATAATAGGAGAATATAATTAAAAAATTATATTACAGATTTAAAATGTATAAGATTTAATTTTTTTATTATTACAAATGTTAAATTATTTATTTTTTATAATTTTTTACAATATTTTAAATTTAAAAAAGTATTGACCTATTTTAAAAATATCGTAAATACTCCTCTCCTTTTTCTCATCCTCTTCCTCATCTCATCTCTCATTCTTTCTTTTACCTGAACTGTCGAATATACTCTACCTCTAATAATAACAATTTAATTTAACAATTAGTATTTTATATTTTTTAAAAATAAAATGATTTAAATTAAAAAATGAATAACGTTCGAATTATTTAATGAATTAATTTTATTATCGTAATTGTTTTTCGTTTAATTAATAGTGATGATAATGCTTTAATGATGTTTAAAAATATTTTTAAAATTAACGGAGAAGTAACTAATTGAAAATTTAAGAAAAAAAAATTAAAAATGTATCGAAAACATTAAAAAAATAAATTTTAATATTATCATTTAATTAAAGAACAATAAAATTATATTTTTTATAAGTTAATTACCGGTAAAAGTATGTAAAAGTATCAGGCAGTAGATACATATGTACTTTTTTAAACGGAAAGGGATGAAAACTTATTTAATTTTTGTATTTTTTCGGAAGGATTATTAAAGTTTCTTACGATTATTAAACGTTTTATTATAAAAATAAGAGTTAATAAAGTTTAATTTAATAAAATTTCTTAAAGTGTAGCTAATTCATGAAGAAGAAGAAACGTCATAAAAACAAGACACAATCTCTCTAAAATATCATAAAGTAAGTACCGAAATGGATAAAAAAAATAATAATAAAAGAAAGGAAGATATAGAGAGAGATAGAATATATATTATTCTAGAAAATAAATAATATTTTATTAAAAATTGCCACACTTTCTGACAATGTAATACATCCCAAAGCTTGATAATAGTGAACAGTTATAAAAGATAACGTATTAAAAACGCTATTAAGCATTGTGTCTCCTCCATCTAGTTGCAAGAGTGCCTCAACTGCCACCTGAATCCTCCCAACGTTCAGTTAAATTGTCACAACATCCTGCTCTTGCCGGAATTGTATTTGTTAGTTTGATTTATTGATATGTTTGCGTCCTCTTACGTTTGATGCTGAAGCTTAGAATTAATGACCAACCAGAAAACATCTTTGGCTTCTCTTTTATCTCCCTTGAGCTGTCGCTGAATGCGATCTTCGATGTGAAAAGAAAAGTGGAATAAAGAAAAAAATAATAATAAAAAAAAGAAGAAATTTTTTCCCTTCCTTGTGCACTCTTCCGTAATGTATGGGCTACCATTTCCCACTTTGCTTCTATACTACGTTGGTTCTTTACTTATGCCTTGTTGCCTAAAGAAAACTGTTTCTATCACTTCTTGGAATGGATTAACGTTTCCTTGTCTTCCGTTATTTTAACATATAAATATTTTTAAGGTAATAATAAATTTTTACTTGTTGTTAGTGAATGTGTAATTCCTTCCTGTGCAGTGATAAAGCGTAAAATTATCCTGAGGAAGGAAAAAATAAAAATTATTTTTATTTATTATCAAAAAATTCTGTGGAATAAAATAACTTTTAAGTTAAAATTTTTATTTTATACTTTAGTTTTAACTAAAATAAAACACCCAATAATCAATTTAATTCTTAAAGTATGAGAGAATCCATTCTTTTATGCAAATTACTGCTTATTGGCTAATTCAAATTCGAACTGACCAATTAAACGTAGCACTGAATGTAGACAACATTTATTTTTACAGTTATCTCGATATTGAAAACGTTATAATAGATATTAGATTCGCCAAATCGCACGCCTTCTTCATTTTTTTTATTTAATAAATATTTAAATATTTATTTCTTCACTATTTAAACTCATATTAGATTCGGTTATAAATTTGATTTAAAATTCAAACTGACCAATCAGTTGCAGCCATTTCTTTATTGTCCTTTATTAATTAATTAAATTAAAGAGTAATTGATTGGTTAGTTTGAACTTTTTTGAAATTCAAGTCGATTATTTAGTCGCATCAAAAAGTAATTATTTACAAATTTCTGCGCATATTGGTTAATTTTAATTTAAGTTATTTTAAACTGTCCAATGGATGTAGAGGAATAGTTATATATTAACATTTTTTCTAGAAATATTTCAGAAAGGCGTTAGGGCAACGTCTTGAGACGTATGTCAATTTTGCTCTACATTATTCGAAAATAAATTTGCAAGTTATCGAATATCTTAATTATTATGTAGCAGGACAAAAGTATAAATTTAGAACTTATTAAAAATTCCACTATTATCGATTTCCTCTTAATTTCAATTTTTCTTACAGCCCTCTAGTTATTATTCATGATATAACCACTTCAATGATATTTTTCATTGTAAAGTTATTTTCAGAAATTTAGTAAAATTAACTTTTAAAATTATATGATTTTCGACAAGACATTAATTTCTAAAAGAAAAGATGATGGTGATGAAGACAAAAAAGAAGAAGATAAAAGAAAAAGGTACAGGAAGGAGAAGCAAAAGTAAGAGTATGATGAGGAGAAAGAAAATGAAGAGTAGAAGAAGAATGAATAGAAAATGAAGGAGAAAGGAAAGAAGGAAGAAGACAATAGGAAGTGACAATAGAAAGAGAGGAAAGGAGAAAAAAGTAGAAGGAAAAGAGGGATAAGTACAGGAAGGAGGATGAAAAGAAGAAGAAGAAGAAGAACAAAGACGAGAAGGTAAAAACAGAGTACAAAAAGAAGAGGAGGAAAAGGAGACGACGAAGAAGAGGGAACGAAAAGAAGGAGTATGAGGAGGAGGAGGAAGAGGACGAGAAAGACAAAAACCTGAAGGAAAACAAGGAAAAAATGAAAACCAAAAGAAGGAGGAGGAGTTGGAAAGAAGAAGAGGAGGAAGACGAGGGAAAAAAAGGAGAAAGAGAAGAAATAGAAGGAGGTAAACCAAAAAATGGAAGAGCAAGCAGAGAAGGCAAAAGGGAAAAAGGAAAGTAAAGGAGGAGGAGGAGAGGGAGAAGGAAAAGGAAGACATAAACAGGAAAAAGAAAAAAGTAGGAGGAGGAGAACAAAAAGAAAATAACTTTGATTAAATTGAAAACTTTGAAACAACTACAATTGAATCATTAATAAAAATTTTTATATTTAAAAAACACATCAAATTAATTTAAAGTAAATTTTTCATTTTTCTATAATTTATTTTCTAATTAATTAAATTTATCGAAGTTTTCGTCTATATTAACACATTGTTTTACTTTCAAACATAATAAGATTAAAAATACACACATATTTTTTATTTCTTTAAATTAATGACGATGTTAATTAATAATAATTAATATTATAAAAGTTCGATGTAATTTATTTTATTTATTAAATTAAAAATAAATAAAATTATCTGTAATTTCATCATTTCAATAAAGCGCTTTAAAAATGACCATTAAAAAACATAAAATTTAATTAATTTATCTTAATTAATTTATTATTTAAAGTGTGTAAATAAATAAATTTAATGTAAAAAATACAATTTTTAATAACTTTTTTAATATTAAAAAATTTAAAAAAAAATTTTTTTAAATTGATGTTTATTCGATTTAATGACATTTAAGCACGTCACTTAATTGCAAAATGTAAGAGTTTTAAACATAATTAGTGCCTTAAATTGCTTAAAATTTACTCTTTAATAATGTCAGAAGTTAATGCATTGATAAAACTTCAAAAGAATTCCAAAAATTCCAGAAAAAACTGATGTTTACTCATTGATTATTCAGTTAAGGTTTATAGGTTTATTGGAATTTGTCAACCAAAAATAAATAAAATAAAAATTGTATTTAAATAAACAAATTAATAAAAAAAATCTCCCCAAAAATTAGAAATTCATTTCTTAAGATTTATAGAATAAATGAGAAAAATTTTATTTATTTTTTATTTTTAATTATATTGATCCATCCGTGTATAGGTAAAGTCGTTCATAAAATGAATAAAATTTTTGTTTATTTTTTGAAGTTAGATTGTTTCAGGAATTGATTTTTTGGAAGTTAAATTTCGGAAAAAATTTACATGTTTTAATATATGACTCAATAACTCAAACATATTTAAACTTGTAAATTTTTATCCGTTAGTTTTCGGTTTCAGCATAGTTTTCGTTACAGAACGAAATTCTTTAGTTTAAGCTGCAAAAATAAAATAAAATTAATTTTTTTTTTCGGTGTAACTACAAATAAATGTAATAAAAATTATAGAAATTTGTAATTTAATCGTTTGAAATTTGATGAAAAGTAAAGATTTTTTTTTGTGTTAACAACAAAAATATAACGAGTTAAAGTAATTTCAGCGTTTTCTATTTGAAAAATGCTTTAAAAATAAAATAAATTTCATTTTTTATCGTGTAAATAAACAATTTCTTTCATTTTAATGCATTTTTCACAATAAAACAAGAAAAAATTATTTTATTTTTGTTGTTAACACGAAGATATTTTTGTTTGTCATGAAATTTTTAACAGATAAAACAAATTAAAGAACATATAACTAACACCTTATCCTTGCCGAGAAATATAATTTATTCAAACAAACGTTTTCAGCCTGATTCACAGGCCATCTTCAGGTTGAGAACCAAATTTGAATTAAAGGATTCCATTAATGGAATACAAAATTCAAAATTAAATAAGCAACGGAATAAAATAAAATAAAAAAATTAAATATTAAATAACCAAATAAATTATAATTCTCGGCAAGGATAAGGTGTTAGTTATATGTATAGTGATTTATTTACTGAGTACTTTATGACATTAAATTAAAGAAATTCGTAATTTATTTTAAAAATTAAATTTAATTAAAAATCAAATAACTTGTATTTTTCACCGTGTAAATGAGCAATTTCTTTAGTGTTCAACGTATTTTTTTAAGATTAGAAAGGACAAAGTTCTTTAGTTTTCATTTTGTTTTTGTTGTTAACACAAAAATATTTTTATTTGCTTATTGAATTCTTAACGTTTAAATTACAAATTTCTTTAATTTATTTAATTTACTTACTCATTTTCACTGTCGAAAAATGTAATAAAATTAAATTATTTGCTTATTCCCACCATTAAAAATGCAATAAAATTTTAACAGATTGATGATTTCTAACCTTAAAAATGCACTGTATCTTTAAAAATTGCCGATTACAATCCACAAATAATGCAATAAAAATTAAATAAGTTCTGAGGTTTATGTATCAAAAATACAACTAAAAATTACAACTTAAACAATTAGAAAAAATAAAGCAATTCCTCAAAAGTCGTTGAAAATCCGTCAGCGCGATAGCGATTAATTCCTAATTCGGGGAATTTTGTAAATTATAATTTACGGTACGATAAACAAAATTTGTAATTATTGTAATTTTATTATTTACAAATTAATGTGTCAGAATAAACAGATAATGTGTAAGCATTTGGTGAAGTTTTATTGCTCTTGTGCTTTGCTTAATGTGGTACCACTTGATGTTATTAAGTACACGCTGTTTGTTTAACATGGTAAATGTTGTTTACGAGGTCAACATTTACCAAGATTTGTAATATAATATTGATATTTCTATTCTAATTCTGCAATGAACGAATTTTATAGTTATTTTTATAAAATTTTAAAAGTAAAATGGTACTGTTAATGAGAAATATGTGAGCAGACAATAAATCTAATCTGAGCAGGCAATATGTGAGCAGGAATTTGTGCACAATTCTTCCCAAAAATGCTTTTTTTGCGTGAATCTGTTAAAAATGCTAATTTATTTAATAATATAGAAAATATTGGTCATAGGAAATCTACTTTGTATTAAATTTAATGTTTTAAGGATAATTGAAACTTACAAAGTTGCACAAGAAGATTTGGATATAGAAAATAATATACTGAATTTCTGAAGGAAGTATAGGAAATTTTGAATAAAACAACTGAATTTTTTCCAGAAAAATTAAATTTTTAATATTAAATTTTCATTTATTTAGATGAAGATGCTACAGGATGTATGAAACTTTACAGAAAAGCAGAGAAACTATGTTAGACATAAAAGATTTAACAGTGAATTATCGAAATTGATACGTTTAGAATCTAATTGTAATAAATAACTACTTTGAAAACATTTTAAATATTTGTTTATAACAGTAATTTTGAACCTACAATAACGACCACCTCTAAAAGCGGCGGTTTTTTCAGGAACTTTAAATAATATATTCATATTGTTATAACTAAGAATGAAANTGTGTATGTGGGAACACGATCTTGTTCACCTACTTCAAAGCTTAATAACTCTTGTGCCTTTTGTAAAAAATTTCTGAAAATTATCAGGGAGGTTTGTATATTAGAGGGATTGATGTTTAATTTTGGTGATTAAAGGTCAAGGAGATGGAAATATAAGAGGGGTCACTCATATCTCGAGTGGGTCGGACTTAATGAAGATTTTACTCGCATTTACAATATATAGGCCTATATATATCTTTTTTTAAATTCATCTCTACCCTCAAAATTAAGCTTTTTACCATTTTATAATAATTAATAATATAAAAAGTTTTAAAGTAAAATCTCATAACAGATGATGCCATACACAATTTTAAAGTTACACAACTCTTTGATGAATTTTTTTTATTAGGTATCTTATTTTTGTGTTTCTTCATTGTATTGTACAATTGTCATTTTGTACTGTAAGATGTCTTAGAGTTTGAAAATCTATTCTAATTATCGCAGATAAATGTTAAGTATAAAATACCTGGCTGAAATTTTTAATCATCTTTTAATTTTAAAAAATTACGTGACTTCCGGTCTAGACCGGAAAGTTCGTATATAGTTAATAGAGATTTCCAGGCCAAAGCTTTCTACATCTGATCTGGATTTTAGTAGCGGCTTGTCCAGGCATCATACTTCTCCTGATAACAATCGAGTCATGCTTGCCATCTAGCTAACTCCGCTCTCGAGAAAATTTTCAATTGAAATCATGTGAGTTTCGGTTTAAACAGGAAGTTCGAATATAGTTAAGCTTAGGGTCCAGTCCTAAGCTTTCCATATTTGGTCTCGATTTTCATTATCTGTGTTCTCGAGATTAACGAAAGGTAGACAGTAGGAATATGAGCATATAAATTATATTGGCATGGATTATATTGTTGTATTTCTTTATGTTATGTAACGAGTTACATAAAGAAATACAACAAAAAGTTACACTATAACTGATCACAAATAGTTTTTGTGTAGAAATGTGAGTACTGTAAATATCGTTGTGAGAAAATGAAGTGAGAATTATGGAAATCTGTTCATTTTGGAAAGGTTTGTGTGCCTCATAGTAACCCTTCTTTAATTAGAGTGTAATTAAAGAATGGTTACTTTGCATATGCAACAATATATATATATATATGTAAAATTTTGTTGTATAGTCCAAGTCATGTCATCTTTTAGTACAAAATTGACGAAATTCAGATTGCAGTTTCCTAAACATGATGCAAAGCGTTTTATTTGGTCGGTTCTTCGGATTTACTAATATATCGGGTTAGTAAGTCCTTAGGATTCTACCTTGATATACGCTTAGCTTAGTACAAAATCGAAGCTTCTGATGCTCCTTTATGAAATCACATTAACTGAGTGAGTCATCATCAATTGACATTCACATTCGAAATAGTTTCTGAAGACATTTGTAAGTTGCATTTTATACCTAAAATACTGCGGTTTTTAATATATATTTTAATGAATTTATTTTTACAAATTAAACAAATTTATGAAAATAATTAAGTAAAAGTTTAATCCTTAAATATGTTAATCAATAACTTACAAACAATTCGCAATTTTTCGAAAAGTACGTAAATAGAAATGCTTGCAATATATTTCTAATGAATATGATTCTGAATGAAATTTTATTTGAAATTTTTATCTAATAATATGTTCTTTGCTGTAATTTACATTGTTTAGATAATGTCGATATTTACATTTAGCAAGAGGAAATAATTCGAAAAAAGTCAAATTTCTGAGATTTCTGTCAACAGTTTTGAGAAGAAATGTACTTAAAATAAATGAAATATATATTTTCGCCTCTTATAGAAGGTGTTTCAGAAATGCTTGGCCAAATTTCATGGCATGTAATGAAGAAAACCTTAAGAAGAAATCGAGGTCCGGTGTTTGATTTTAAGCTTAATCAATGAGTTATTAAACGTAAAAATGTTGTGACATATCAGTAGTTAAATTTGCTTACTAATCACAATTTCTTCATTAAACAGCTCGTTTGTTAATTCCCAGTTTTTAGAATAATGAAGAAGAGTTTTCGAAATTCTTTTTCATTAGTCGGAGATTTCGGTTTCGCCTATAAGTTAGTCGTGAAATTTTCTATCAGTGATTTTAATAAATAATGTGATTACAGTTTACCGACGAAAACACGAATATTTATTGCCAGTTTCTAGATTTAAATTATTGTTAATTGTACTGTACGTGTGCTATAAGAAAAACGATTGAACACAACAAATTTTACAGCATTTGTTATACAGTACTGTATAGGCCTATACTAAGTTATAAATACAAAACATATACTTGATTAGGTAAAAGTCACGAATAAATTTATCCCAACAATTTATAGTTACCATTTACGATTAAAAGTATTTCTCTTACTTACAAGAAAGGAGATTACACTGTGACGTGATCACGTAAGATGAAATAGATTACAAACTGTTCATCGTTTGATCAATACTCTAGTGATCACGCTTTCTAAACTAACAATCACGATCACGATTAATTGTTTTTGTATCTAATGAAATTATGCTCATCATTAATACAGGTAGATCTGGAATGGGGGCGAGAGTCATCATCTGTAGCCAACCCTGATCATGTTGCTTTAGCTTCACTTAATCTTAGCTCAGTCGATAATTATCTAGTATTTTACTTTGATAGACTAATTACCCCACTAAGAATATTATAGACGGGAAGTCAGTCTCTGATCGGATGAGCCAACTCTAAATGCGTTATACGAAACATGCTATTTGCTGAACGATATTTATATTTAAAAAAATATGTTAAGGTGGATAAAATTTGTTTTCTGTGAAAGAATTTGTTCTTATTTTATAAATTAAACACGTGTATTGAGATTTAGACACGTTCAGATAATGGAATCGTCGCTCTTTTAAATATTTAAAACCTTTGAAAGTTATGCAAATGCAGAGAAATGCATTCAATATCCTGGCAAAGATGCTGTAAATTATCATTGCTTCCAGCATCACAAGTTTAGACATTTAAGAGAGTGTTACAAATACAAATATATAATTTTAAAAATAAATTATATTTGTTTTTGTTTATACAAATATTATTTTTTAAATATTATATATTATGAACAGTTACAACAAATATTTACTTATCAAAATTCAATTAAATTTTGTAAATAAATAAATATTTTCTTTCGTAAATGAAAGATAAATTAGAATTATTTTTCTACTTGAATTGATTAAATAAGAATAAAAATAAAGAAAATTAAAGTTTTAATTCCATTTTTCTTTCTGTACATATATTATGCACAAAGTTTAAATGTATCATAAAGATTAAACGTTGCATCGATATGAATAAATTGTTATAACAAATGTTGAATAAATATTTTAGGAGGAAAAAGAAGAATATATGTTTTTAAATAAAGAATTTTCATAAATTTGTGATTAACTTGGATTATTTTTCAAAATTGTAATCATCAATCTTATATAATGAACATGCATTGAGAAAGTTATTTATCATAAAATGCAGTTTGAAAGAAGGGATTAATGTTCCTAAATCTAAACTAAAACTTTAAATCTTAATTTTGGAATTGTAAAGTGAGAAATTTTACAATTTTTTAGCTTTTTTTTTCTTATTTTGAAGTCTTATTGTGAATGAAAGATGTATTCATTTATAAATTATATATATTGGTATTTTTAACGTTAATAATTCTTCTAGCCATTAGAATAAGAAAAATATTTTATGATATATTAATTTAATATATTTTATATAATATATTTTCATTTAAAAATAGAAGAAAATAATAAAATAAATTACATTTAAATGTGGAAAAATTTAGAAATCTCCTGTAAAGCTAGCTATCTGGCATTCATTGTATCAATGGAAAGAAACAAACCAACAAGGGAAATATATTCCTTTTACATGATTTACTTCGTATTTAAAACACATTAAATATAACGACGTTGGTTTAATGATAATTTTATTGTTGTTTAAATATACTCTTATTGATATTAGTTACAGAATTAAATTATTCCAGCTTTGAATCGAAAATTTCATTTAAATCTATTGATTTACCTACACAAAGAGCATAAATTATTGATTTTATTAATATATATCTAAAAATATTTATTTAAAAGAAATAAATTAATTAATTTTAATGTAAATTTTCACTTGATTAATGTATAAATTCCGACAGTGTTAAGATGGAATATTCAAAAACAATTTTCAGCGATCATTCTTGATCATCAATGCAATCATATAATTAATGGATAATGGATATAGTGAGAAATTTATAAGTAAAAATTCACGTGATTAATTATCTAGCATGCAGTAATTCACTTAAATCTCGTATATGGTTGCTGTTAGTTAAAGATAAAGTGATGGATCTTGAGCTTAAATGAATCATTCTTATGGCTTTTTAGTACAATTATTTAAGAGAAATTTGGCGTTGAAAAGAGGTGAAAGGGAAACAAGTTCCCTGTAGAAATTCTTTATCGATGGAGANTGAGAAATTTTACAATTTTTTAGCTTTTTTTTTCTTATTTTGAAGTCTTATTGTGAATGAAAGATGTATTCATTTATAAATTATATATATTGGTATTTTTAACGTTAATAATTCTTCTAGCCATTAGAATAAGAAAAATATTTTATGATATATTAATTTAATATATTTTATATAATATATTTTCATTTAAAAATAGAAGAAAATAATAAAATAAATTACATTTAAATGTGGAAAAATTTAGAAATCTCCTGTAAAGCTAGCTATCTGGCATTCATTGTATCAATGGAAAGAAACAAACCAACAAGGGAAATATATTCCTTTTACATGATTTACTTCGTATTTAAAACACATTAAATATAACGACGTTGGTTTAATGATAATTTTATTGTTGTTTAAATATACTCTTATTGATATTAGTTACAGAATTAAATTATTCCAGCTTTGAATCGAAAATTTCATTTAAATCTATTGATTTACCTACACAAAGAGCATAAATTATTGATTTTATTAATATATATCTAAAAATATTTATTTAAAAGAAATAAATTAATTAATTTTAATGTAAATTTTCACTTGATTAATGTATAAATTCCGACAGTGTTAAGATGGAATATTCAAAAACAATTTTCAGCGATCATTCTTGATCATCAATGCAATCATATAATTAATGGATAATGGATATAGTGAGAAATTTATAAGTAAAAATTCACGTGATTAATTATCTAGCATGCAGTAATTCACTTAAATCTCGTATATGGTTGCTGTTAGTTAAAGATAAAGTGATGGATCTTGAGCTTAAATGAATCATTCTTATGGCTTTTTAGTACAATTATTTAAGAGAAATTTGGCGTTGAAAAGAGGTGAAAGGGAAACAAGTTCCCTGTAGAAATTCTTTATCGATGGAGAAAGTTTTTCAAATGAACTCAGGTAAACTGACTTTCTTATCCTCTCACAATCGATACCATTGGAAAACATCCCTTGTGGAAAGAGGAACAATCATTTATCTTCCAAAAGAACAACTTGTTTGGAATTTAGAGTTACTTTCTGAAGTGAAAAATTACTTTTTTCTTCCTTTCCCGTCCTTCCCTCTTCTTATTTTTATTGATAATAATAATAATAATAATAATAATAATAATAATAATAATAAAATAAAACTCATCTAAATTAAATTAATTTATTAAGAACTACAGCTTTAATTATAATTATATTTGAAATTAAAATATATCACAAATAATTATCACAACTGAAAATAAAAATAAATTAAATTGGGCAGCAATTTTTTAAAAAATTTTAGACTTTTTTCTGTCTTTCTGTCATTCCTTAATCACGAGAATGGAGTTAGATAAATAAAAGTCGAGAGCAGATATGAAAAGGATAGATAAACTGTATATGAACTTCCGGTCTACACCGGATGTCACGTGACTTTAATTCAAAAATCACGAAAGTATGATGTACAAGGGCAAGACACTACTAATTTGAGGTGAAAAGCATATACTGTATTTTCAATAAAATAAATTTAAAAATAATGATTAAAAAAATTTCATCCAGGCATTGTGACAATGTTACAATAAATAATTGCTTGCTATAATTATAATTCAAATCTTATTTACTTTATTTAATTTAAATTCATTTTTTTTTTCAAGTCAATTTTATAAAATAGAAAAGAGAAAAATTAATTAATTTTATTTAAAAGATTTTTAGTGTCTGAAAGAAAAAAAAGGATTAAAAGTTACTTAAAAATTACTTTTTAAAATATGTTTTATATTTATTTACATATTTTATATTTTTAAAATTAGTTTTGTATTTAGATAAACATATTAATAATTTATTTAAACTTATAAATTTTCATTATTTATTGTTTTATATTCATAGAATAAAAAATTAAGTAAATTCTTTATAAAAATTTGTTTTAATTATCTTAGATAAATATAATTAATTTTTAGAATATTTAATCATTAAAAAATTTAATTTAAACATTTAAAAATGGAATTATTTCATATGCTTACTTGTAAAGTTCTAATTAGGTACTTTTATAATTTTTAGAAACTGTATTAAAAATTCTTAAATTTATTTATTAAATATTTATATGTATAAAGCCTCAAATCCCCGAATGAATTTTTACTGGGATTTTTGTATGAAAATTATATATAAAGAAACAAGTTAAAACATAGTGAAAGTAAATAAACAAGATCTACTTACATTAAAAAACTAGTTAAAATTTCATTTTAAAGAAGATTAAATTAGTAAATATATCTTAAAAATAAAAATAATTTATTCTATTTTTATTATTTTTTTACTTTATTTTTATATCTTTCCAAAGTTTTACTTCTTATAAATAAAATTTATAAAGTTTTTCTGTTGCTAAAAATAAGAACAATAGGATTTTAAAACATAAATAAATTAAAATAATTATTTAAATTATGTTTATATATAAAAAATTATTATTATTTTAAAAATATTTTACCATTATTTTATTACTTTTCTTCTATAAAATTTATCGAGAATCGTTAATTCTTAATGGAAAAACGAAGCTCTTGATATAAATTTAGATACAATAGAATCTTTAAGTAATTATGTTTAAAATTTTAATTCAGTTTTTAATTTAATATATTACTCTCCACATATTTATTAAGTTAAATCAAGAATTCTCAAATGACTATTATATTAAATAGGAATTTTCTATCTTTAAAAGGTATTTCCTGAGCTAATCTGATTAATGTAGTATTCTTTCTTGTGATGAGATCTTTTGTAGTTGATGCAGGCATTAAATTTTTACTATAATTATTTTTAGTAAAGTGATTTGTATCATTATCTTTACGTTCAGAATAAAATTTAAGTTTTATATGAATTTATCGTAAGGCTCGAATTTCGTATTCAGAAAGGTATCATTTTTTCTCAGATTCAATTGCATCATACCAGTATTAGCATAACTATCACTACCACCATGATTACAACCGTATCACTACCACCATCAGTACAGCAGCAATACTACCATCACTATCATTACTATCATCATCACCATATCACAACCACCACCATCAACATCACCATATCACAACCACCACCATCAACATCACCATCATTATCACTGTCATCACGACTACCACAATCACATCATCACAGCTTTCATAACTATCATCACTACCATCATCATTAATACCCTACAATCATTACTATTACCATCATCATCATTTGTCATCACCACTACTCTATCATACCATTACCACAATCACAATTACCGCTGCCACCGTAACCCTTACCACTATCACCATTATCACCATAACTATTATCCTACCGTCATTACTATCACAAGATTCACAACCATCATCATCACCGCACCAACGCCATCTACAATCATCATCACCATCACTCCTAGTACCAGAATAAAATTTAAATTCGATACGAATCTATCACAAGAATTGTTATCAGATTCAAGATAAATAAATATCTTCAAACTTAATTTTTAAATTTCGATAATTATATTTAAAAATTTGTAATAAATTATTCATCATCATCATATATACGATTTACAGTATTAATAAATTAAGTGAAAAACCTTGTGAATTTAGAGTATAAATTTAAATTATTTATAAATATTTATTAGTCACCAAGAGCATTTTTATGGTAAATCACAAAGAAACCAAATTGTTTTCATAACAAATTATGCTAATTACACATAAAATTTGTATAATTTATTCCGGCGAAATTTGAATAAATTATGTTAATTAACACTACAAAAACATAATTGGATCATTCAAATTGTTTCTGCAATTCTTTTGCGGTTTCAATTACAATTAAAAAAAAAGAGAGACAATTGCAGTGACGTTATTGATCCTGCAATTGTATTTTAAATTTAAATAAAACAATTTTCAACCAAACAATGACAAGATAGTTTGGGATCATAAAAAAAAATTTATTAGATAAAGTAAAGTATAGAGAGAAGGGAATTTATTTTCAAATATTTTAAGTAATCTGTTCTACAGTAATAAGAAAAGAAAGAGAGAGAAAAAAAGTGTAGCCAACTGCTAGAATACAACCATCCAATTTGTTACAAACACACAACAGTTCTTAACAAATCGATAGTGTTTGGCTAATTTATTGAAAGTGATCCTGTTGTGTGACAATGTCACATTTCACAACAGCTTCGGGGACAAATGCTGTAACACAATACGCAACGTACCAGATAACCATGTTCTTGTATATTTCTTTCTATAAGTGGTTTCTCTTTCCAACAAAAGACAAAGAAAAGAAAAAAATAACCTGAAAATAATACAATTTCAAATTGTGTAATTTAAAATATATAACTTTTTTTGGAAAAATATTAAATTTTTTTATTCAATTCTTGGGTGGTCCAAAATTCCGATTACGGTTTATTTTTCTGATAATTTAACAATGTTATCAATTAATAATTCACTTAAACAAGGCAGAAGTTTAACTCTTTATCATGATTAACTAACTTTTGGACCATCCATTATATATATGTTAGATATCCATTATAATACTTTATTGTGCAGTATTAATAGTAGTCTTAGAAGTGAAGTAACAGTGGTTTTTACGGGTAGTTCAAAAGTTAGTTAACCATTGTAACACTAAATTCAAATATTCTGTTACTTAAGAACATTGGAAAACTTGTTCATGATGAAATTTCTCTTGTCCAGTGCTCAAGTAATAAAGTTTTAATAAATTCAGTTTACAATTCGTATTAACTTGAAACAAAATACAGTTAACTGACTTCTGGACAATATTGTATGTGAAAAAATCTTAATTTATCAAAGACATTATCTTCTATATCTAATTAAATTAAACTATAGAAGGACGACACCTTCTATGTTAGCATAAATTAATTTGTAAGAGAATATATTTTAATAATGTTAATAAGAAGAGAGAGAGAGAAGAGGACAGAGAGATTATTAATAAGATTTTATCAAACTTTTTAAAGCCAGTGAAAAGAAAGCTATAAAAAATTATTAAATCTTATTGATATATTTATTAATAAGTCTCAAGTAGAATCAATCCTTTTTATCGCTTCTTGTAAACTTATAATTTTAGTAAAATTGTACTCGTTTTCAATATCATTAAACCTCTAGTTTTGATGGGATTTTTACTTATTTAAAATTATTAAACCTGTAGTTTTGACAGGATTTCCATCATATTCAAAAATCATTAAACGTGTAGTTTTAAGAGGATTTTCACCTATTCAACATCATTAAACGTTTTAGTAAAATTTCTAGCAAAATAAAGATGTTTTCTTGTGTACAAAATTTAAAAAAGAAATATTATTTTCGGTAATAAAAATTATTAAAGAAAGACTTAATTTTGTAGAATAAACAAACAAGGTCATATAATTCTACAGCAAATATTAAAACAAGAATTAAAGTAGCGTGTCAGAAAAAGAAATTAAATTTAAATTTAATAAAGTAAAGCAATAAAACATTCTTTCACTAGAAATATTTTATTGTTTTGTATAAATTTAGATGTAGATAAAACACGAATGACACATCTTGGTGAGAATGCGTGACAATATGTCATGCTTAGACGTAGCGTGTCCTGCCTGATTCAGATATTTCATCTCATAATTCTTATGAATGGCTAAAGACCATTGAATGATGCTTGATTTATTCTTTAAATATTCAAATTTCTTAAAATTAAATCATCCTTATCATATGTAAATCCATTTGTATGCATAATAAAGAATAAAGACAACTCTTCGCATCGCGTCGCTTACTCGCGCGACGCGACGTATTGTTCTAATTTACAGTATATTTTAAATATTTAATGTAGAATTATATGTTCTTATTTGTTTACTTTACAAAATTATTTTGTTCATAAGTTTTATTGCTGCAAATAATTCCTATTTTATCAATTTGTTTTTACGTAGTGGGAATTTATTTTGTTAAAACATCTACTGTACTAAATCTACAGGTTTATGATATAGTTTACATTAATATATTTAAAATATTAATTTAGCAAAAATGTTGAAGAGTCTTCCTGTTAATAATATAAATAAATTTACAAGGTGAGTTATCTTCCTCCTAAGAGTTAATTCAATTAAGTATAGAGTAAACAATCTCGCATCGCGTCGCGTATGTAAGCGACGCGATGCGAAATGGCATACTTTTGTTATTTTACTCCCTTTAAGTAACTTTTATTCAAAATAATTTAATGTTAAAAAATAAAATGATATCTCTATATAAGCATATGGATTTAGAGTATAAAAATTTAAAAAATAAAGTAGAGAGAAATAAAATATAAACCTCGATATTAAAAATACAAGTGATATTTAATTTATAATATTTATTGACTATATACAAGTATATTCAATACAAGTGCATTGATATAATCTGAAGAAACCTAGAGATAAAGGAAAAATATATAATTTTTTTATATTTTTTTTGGAAAAAGGATGTCACTTGAAATAAAGCGATTTGTTCCTAAAGAGAAAATGCAATAATAAATATTTTAGATGCAATTGTGAAATGTAAAGATGTACTTTTAACCCAACTTTCTAAAAGAGTTGAAAGGATAATTTAAAGCACTCAACTCTTCTCTAACCAATTCAAGACTTGGAAAAGAAAATACATGAAAATATAAGAAGATAAAGAAGAATAAGAGGGGGGAAAACCTTGAAAATCTATTTTGTTCAAAGAATTTCTCAAGCGATTTTGGTTAAAATCAATTGTTTTTTTATTTCATTTTATATCGTTTCTGGTACGGAAATGTTATTTTGATTCCTCACTCTTTAAATTATATTTTTATCTTCTTATTTTATGAAAAGTGAGACAAAATTGACATTGACAAATTCATCTGCATGATGCTATCTTGTATACAAATATCAATTTATTTATTAATATATGTGAATAAAACGAAATTATTTTATTGCTGGAGAAAGTCGAGTAAATAAGATAATTTGTATTATAAATCATATTTATTCATTATAGAAGTTGGTTTATTAGAATAGTTACAAATATCGTCAACAGATAGCGCTAAGATAAGAAATGTTTTAATTCTTGAAGTTAGATTATTTACAAAAACATATTAATATTTTCGAGTCTATCATTAAATCCTTTTACACAAACCACAGAAGACACNACAAAGTTATAAATATATTTATTTTTTTTTCTAACCCAAATAATACACCAAGGAAGTTACCTTATATATTTTTTTTACTCTTGTAAGAAAGTTACATCATCAAAACAAAATCTTTTATGTTATATGAACAAATAATAGCTTTAAAAGTTATTTTTCTGAAAAGATTGAAAGCTGATACTGCATTTAATATAGATTTAATATCAATAATCATGTTTATCTTCTTACAGTATTATTTTTTGCTTGTAAAGTGATCATGTATAATAGATCATATGAGTACATGTTATTTTATTCATATTTTCTTCAAATATTATATATTATATGTTAGAAAATAAAAAAATTATATTTTTAAATTGAAAAAAAAATGCATAAAAACTCTTTAGTATTTTTATAACAAAAGTCATTCAGGAAGATTCTTTCATAACCACATCTGAAAGTTATTTTAGATAATAACGTATATAGAAAATGACCTATCTGTAAAGCTATATAGACGATATAGATTCATAGAAGATTATATTGTGTTTCCGAAATATTAAACAAAGGAATCTTTCTTCCTATCTATCAGGCATCATCAAGAAACAATCTTTTCTTGGTTGTTGTATGGTAGAAGAAAAGTTTTTCTCACATATAAACGACGTGTCTTGTTTGGTATCGTGTAATGTCGTCCACTTTGGATGACTCCGTGTAAGTCTAAAGCAATCAGATAAGTAAGTCGTGCAATAAATCAACTATGAGAAGATTTTAGTATGTTTCCGCTACCTGCAGAGAAAACAGGAAGGATGAGCTGGACCGCAGTCGTTTTCTTATCTTCTGAACCAGTAAAGGAGCCATCTCCTATCTTTCCATGTCATAAATATGTCTTATCGGACATGTCATATCCATGTCACTCCTTTTCGCGTTTTCGCCTCAGTAGGAAATTTTGACAAGACTCTGCTGTGTTCTGTATACTTTGCTTATATAAATATATATATATATAAAAGAATGGTTGGAAAAATTTTAAATTCCGAACTGTTATTTTTTTTATGTCGTGAAAAGTTAAATATAGTAACAGTAGTATCTTCTTTTTCTTGTTTTTCTCTCTTATTTTTTATTGTATTTTTTTTATAGGAGATTACGTGTGACGTTTTAAATGAAATATATTCAGATGGCTACTTTTTGAAACTTGATCATTTGGAGTCACGAAAAAGACAATGAGAAAATATCTGTCAATTTTAGTTTAGAGAGGAAGAAGAATGATATCCACTTGCACTCTTTCATTTGACCCAAAACTGTCCTTTTCGGTTTGTTCGTTGGACGAAAAGATGTTCTTTTTCCCTATCTTTTAACGGACAAAATGGCTATCCACTTTCATTTTTTTTTCTACAGCCAGCAAGATGTTTGCTATAACTTTTCCACCACCAGGAAAACTATTTATCTTTTTTCTTGTTTAATGTAGAACTTAAATTTAAAAGTTTTTCTTCTTCTTTATTGCCTATATAAATAAATATTTAGTAAAATTATATACTGTGTAAGACGAGACAAAATTATTGTTACATCGTCACAATGCCGGCTGCAATTTTTAATCATATAATTAATTTATTTAATTTAAAATATATGCTTTCGATCTCAAATTAGTAGTCTTGCCCTTGTACTGTACTGTACATCATACTTTCCCTGACAGAGTCATGCCGGTTACCTATGTAATTTCGTTGTAAGGGAAAATTTTTGAATTGAAATCACGTGACATCCAGTTTAACTCGGGCGTTCATATATAATTAATTGGAGCCTCCTGCCCTAAACCTTCCATATCTTGTTTCGACTTTAATCTATCAAACACCTTTCTCAAGATTAAGGAAGAACAGACAGACGAAATTTATAGGTCTACAACTTTTTTTTCAAATTGCAGCCCAATAATTAAATGAGAGCACTTCCGACACAAGAGAGAGATGTTCAAGTCATTTATTCTTTCGAACGATTTTAATTTAAGAAATATTTCGTGTAATTCGATAGTAAATTATTAACTATTAAGGTATTCATCATAGTTACGCCAAGAGAATGATGATATGCCAAAAAACAATCCCTCAATTGATGACCCAAGAGAATGGGTACAAGACTTTGCAATAAGTTGTGGATTAAAAATTTGGTCATGATCCGTATTTTTATCGTATAACGTTATATCGATTTTTTTCGGGGAAGCTTTAAGGTATAGCCAGTAGTATCAATTACTTATCGTGACATTTCTTCTCTACGCCACAATCGACCATAATGTGCTTATCCAATGCTATTTAAACACACCCAACGTAGGATAAATAGTAGCAACACTATTGTTTTTCTACTGATTAATGGCTCGAATTTCTTCCGGTCCCTTTCATCTAATCTCAGGTTATTAGTTTCTAGGTAATCTCTACTAGAGGCACTCTAATCGATTTTCACCCGGGGCCATTCACATACAGAGAAAACACCTTCCATTAACATTCGCAAGCACATCGGTGCGCAACGAGATGCAGGAACTTCATTAATTCTATCGATTCTTTCACTTGTTTTTTTACACCAATGACGTCATTAATGAACTTAGTAGATATACAAAAGTCCAAAAACAATCCGTGACATAAAAATTCCCTAAACACAAGAGGTTATAGCGCAGTTTACTTTTCGATTTCATTTATCTTATTTTGAAAAGTTGATAATGGAAAAACGTTTACAAGTAAAACAGGAAGATTGTTACAGACTTGTTCAAACAAAGAGGGGGGAAAGAAAAAAAATATTTTTTTAAACAGGGAAAAGTAATTATAATTTTCGTAATTTTTTCCCTGAACTCTTATAAAAGATTAGTATCCTTTAACTGACAAGTGTAGCGCTAGTATACTGTACAACGTGAGTCTTTCATCATTCATTTTATGCTTTTCGTCTCGCATCTGTTGCTGTTTAAATAAAATATAACTTTAAAAAAACTTTATTATCAATTTTTCTAACAAAAGTATAAAAACAGAACAAAAAAAACAAACAATTCTAAAATATTCTGGCAACTGCATTTTATTATTAACATCGAATGTTTTCAATTTTTTTTTTTTTTTTAATATCCCTTCAGTATGTTTTCATTAACGAATGTAAAGATAAGCATAACAAAAGAAATAAACGATCTTTATACCTAATTTTCTCGTGGTATCGAGGTAAACAAACATTCTTTCAAAAATTTAAACTGTGTTAGAACGAATATCAAGTTAAAAATTACCAACGACTTTAGTAAACTATACCGTTTTCAAGCGAAAATTCTATTAAAGTAAATTTAATGAAATTGCAAGGTTGAAACATATTCTTATCAGAAAATTCAATAAGTAACACAGCATTTATAAATTTACGACCTTTTGAAATTATATAGAGATAATTATACACATTAAAATTCGCGTAGTAAATTTATTGACTTTTTAGCGATAAAGATACATTTTTTTAAAAAAATGATGTTAATTAAATAAATGTGTGTAACTTCCATACATTAAAAAAATGCAAAATTTGTTTAATGGCCAATTTAATTTTATAAAATTTATTAATTTTAAATTTTAAATCAATTCATTTGTTTAATTTTTTAAATTTAATTTTAAAATTAAATATATTTCACTTAATAAGTTCTTAACTTAATAAATTTCGATATAATAAACTTAATTCAATTCTAAAATTTTATTTATTTTACAAACTTGAAATATCTTTTTGTGAGAAAAATCGATTTCATATTTCATTTAATGATTCAATTAAAAATTTTTCATTTCTTTCTAGCTCTCAATTTCACCTGAAATAATAAGAAATTAAAGTTTAGAATTCTCTGAAATAAATAAATATCGATATAAATTATTGCATAATTAATATAAAATGTAACAACTAAACAACCAGTTAATGTTGGAATTTTAAAATAAATTAAATAGTTAAAACGTGAAAAATTTGTAATAATTGATTCTGAGTACGTTAAAGTAAAAAATTAATCGATTTTACCTTATAAATTAAAGTAATTAATAGATTTTTTGTCATAAAATGAAATTACTAATCGATTCGTGTGACTAAACTAACAAAATTAATCAATTTCGAGCAATAAAAGTTTTTATTAATCGATTTCAACGGTATAAAATCGTAAATTAATCGATCTTTAGAAAACGTGCTAAAATCAATGAATTAATCGATTTTAATAATCGATTTTCTGAATTAATCGATTTCTAATATGATTCATTTCATTTATTCGTTTTCAATAATGAAAAAATAAGTGATCGATTTCATTTTATTTTTTATTTTTATTTTTATTTGAAATTGAACATTTTATTCATTTTATTTTTGAAATTTGATTCATTTTATTTCGTAAAGTGGATTTATTTCATATTGTGTTTATTTTGTTATTGTATTTTGTTCTTTAGAAAGCGGATTAGCTTTATCTTTTTAAATTTGATTAATTTAACGGTTTATTTTTTAAATTGATGAAATGGAAGTTTATTTATTATATTTTTAATAATTTTATTTATTTTTTTTGGCCTTCTCCACCATTCGAATCATTTCATCCTTTATATAAAATAAGATTAATTTCTTTCGTCTTTAAAACTTGATCGATTTATGCGATTTTTTAAAACATGATTAATTTCATATGATATTGATCAATTTGTGATCGATCTTATTCGTTACGTGTGATTAATTTCATTGTTTTAAACGTGATCAATCTCACTTTTAACGCTGTCAATATATATAAAAATTGATATGAATCAAGTAAGTCATCAAACATATGTAAATACAATATAATAATATTCATAAAATTAAAAAAAAAATTTTTAAATAAATAATTATATGATATTTATAATTTCACGTAATAATCAATTAAAAAATATATTTATTTCTTATAAAATACATTTATGTAATCCCGTTTTTATATAAATTAAGTTTCATTAAATTCGAATAGTTTGTCATTAAAAATTTAATTAACAATTACTCGAAATTAATTGAAATAATTTTTAAATTAATTAGAAATTTAAAAAAAAATTAAATAAAATTGAAAATATTTCCGTTAACTCGCATATAAATTTGTTTTCATTAAAAATTATATAATGTTTTTTTTAATGTCCTTATATAAAATTTTAAATATTAATTTTATTAAATTGATGATAATCTCTTAAAAGAGAATCATTTATTTTAAACACTTAAATAATTATTTTATAAAAATTAAAATAAATAAATAAATAAAATTTTATTAATTAAGAGGCATCACAAAGAGCATCCATTAAGAATTTTCACAAGATTTTATTTAAATATTCTGATAGCTTGTGACATTGGTTAAAGAGCTTATTTAATTTCTTTGATTTTTATTATTATTCAAGACATGTATTAAGTAAATTCTAAGTAAAAAAATAAAATCTTTTCTTCTTTCAAATGTGTGTCTATGTGTATATATTTACCTTACTCGTCTAACATTATTAATACGTCATGTCTATGCTAATCACATTTAAAACTTATTTCCTAAAGTAACTTTTATTCCTAAGCAACTTAATTATATTTCAAATTGAATTTTGGTGTTTTAGCCATCGTAAACATCTCTACAACTTCTTACTTTTACTTTAATTTAAATAAGATAACGAAAAAAACATGTGCTTCAGAAAGTCTAGCTGTTAGTACTTTAAATACACTACAAAAAACTAATTTCTGAATGATATAAATTTATTTTTAAAGTAAATTAACGCTTCCTTATTAAGAAAACGGTAATGTTAGTCAGTCAATTTAATTTTGTACTTTTAGTATAATTAAATAGCAAAAGAAGTAAGTCTATAGTATTTTTGAGTATACGTCATGTAACTCTTCACGGTTTGTTTAGCTATAACTTAATTTATTTACAGAAGTAAAAAGACATTCTTTAGTATGTTTATGTATATATTCGAACCGAATAGAGTTATTTAATAATAGAAAAACAGGTAATTTTGGGTTTATTCATAAGTAACTTTTTGAGGATTGATTTAATTTAAGTTTAATTGGGAAAATTATAATGTTATATAAAGTTTGTGCTTGCTGATAAGTAAGCTTAAGCTTTATATAGCTTCTAATTGCAAAAAACAGCGAGATATGTATTCATGAGGAGGAAAAGATGGATGGCATTAGACAAATTTATTTGTACTGTACTGTACATGTGTAATACATAAACATATGTATATAATATGAACGTTTATATAAAAGTACAGTACGTGAAGGTAGCATGTCCATAAAGGTTTATTTAATCATTTAAAAAGCAGACATGTGTATGTGTATTTAGTAATTTTAATATGCATGTTATGTAATTCATTAAAGTGTACACTCCAAATTATACACATCTACTAGTCACTTGTACCTGTATAAATATAAATTTATACTGACAGAAGATTAGTTCATTCGTGTAAAAACATACAGCAAAGGAACATATATGCTATATAAAGGCATGTTTATTCATTAAAATCTGACAAAAAAGTAAATTTATAAGTAAATATAAAACTTAATTTTTAAAACGATATATAAGTTAATTAAAGTAATAAAAATGTTGTAAAGGTGAAATAACAATAAGCATTTAATTCAAATTATTTAATTAAAATAAAACTTTTTTGTGTTAAAAATCAAGGATTTAAGTAATAAATTATCCACAATTTAACCTTTTTCTTCGGTACCAAGTATAAATTATTGGATCATAAAAAGGTGAATATATAATAAATTCAAGGTTGTATATTATAAACTTTTGCGATGTCGCCAGTAAGTTAACTATCGAACTACTGTACGTTTATGATTGCATTCATGCCTCTTATCTGAACTAACGTATATGATGAGTACTTTGTTCTACTCTTCGATCCACACTTCGCATATATAGTGGCTGATCACAGCTAGAAATGTGGAAGTGCGGCTGATTTAATCGCCCAGTTGAAACACTCTCCCTGTAAAAAATTAACAACAAAAATATTCAAAATATATATCAAAAAGGTAGGAAACATATTCAGTTTTATAATATATAAATAAAGAATTTCTAGAACTGATTTAAATTGTTAATTATTAAAATATTGTTATTTATATTCCAAGCATAGGACGTTGGAGAAGTTGAACGGGATTAGAGTTAACTACAGCTGTATATATAAATGTAAATTCATTTCTCTGATAAGAGGGAATTAATTTAAGATACAATTTCCTTTCTAGTTGATTCATTCGAATTTATCCTTTCTCTACTATCACTGACATTAAATATCTCCACATGTTTATCACTGGTTCAGCAAAGAAGCTAAATGGCACTTATCTTAGTGAGTGAATTCTGCTTTAGACATTCGTGTTCTAATCACATAACCTTCAATCTCTTATATTTACTAAATTTACATTTAGTTTCGAAGGAATTCTATATATTTACTACCATATTTATAAATTTAATGCCTCGTTAACACTAGAATTCGTTAAATTTAATGTTGTTTCCAATTATCTTTTAAACGTAATAATTAATTATGTTTTAATGCTAATAATTTTTGTTAAAACTTACCACCAAGAAGATCTGAGCCAAAATCATTTACATCATCATTCGATCCTGTACATAAATCATTTCCAAAAGGTAATTCTGTTACGAGCATATTTTTTTCTTCAATTTTCTTTGATGAAATTTGTTTAAGTGATTCATTAGCAATACTTTCAGATACACTAGATGTTGTTGCTTCAGTATCATCTTTAAGAATTATATTCTTAACTTTATCATTTCTCAATTTTTCATCAATTTCAAATGTTGAACAAGTATTTTTTTCAATTCCATAATCCTTATTAGTCTGATTAATATCAAGTTCTTCTGCTTCTTCAGTCAATTTTTCTTCATCTCTCTTAGATCTCTTGCAAGATAAACATCCTCCAGCTAATAAGAGAGACAACTTTCGTTTCTTTTTGTTAACTTTCTTCTTTATTTTTGACTTCAAAATAAGGTTTAATTTCAAAATATCATTTGACATTGTACTAAGATTTTTATTTTTTAAATAATAAAAATATTTTACATATGATCGTAAAATATTTTTTANTTTTTTTGGAAAAAGGATGTCACTTGAAATAAAGCGATTTGTTCCTAAAGAGAAAATGCAATAATAAATATTTTAGATGCAATTGTGAAATGTAAAGATGTACTTTTAACCCAACTTTCTAAAAGAGTTGAAAGGATAATTTAAAGCACTCAACTCTTCTCTAACCAATTCAAGACTTGGAAAAGAAAATACATGAAAATATAAGAAGATAAAGAAGAATAAGAGGGGGGAAAACCTTGAAAATCTATTTTGTTCAAAGAATTTCTCAAGCGATTTTGGTTAAAATCAATTGTTTTTTTATTTCATTTTATATCGTTTCTGGTACGGAAATGTTATTTTGATTCCTCACTCTTTAAATTATATTTTTATCTTCTTATTTTATGAAAAGTGAGACAAAATTGACATTGACAAATTCATCTGCATGATGCTATCTTGTATACAAATATCAATTTATTTATTAATATATGTGAATAAAACGAAATTATTTTATTGCTGGAGAAAGTCGAGTAAATAAGATAATTTGTATTATAAATCATATTTATTCATTATAGAAGTTGGTTTATTAGAATAGTTACAAATATCGTCAACAGATAGCGCTAAGATAAGAAATGTTTTAATTCTTGAAGTTAGATTATTTACAAAAACATATTAATATTTTCGAGTCTATCATTAAATCCTTTTACACAAACCATAGAAGACACAGTTATATTGGTTAGAAGATAAAACTTCTTTTAAAGACAAATAATAAAAGAGTTGTGTAAAAGGATTTAATGATAGACTCGAAAATATTAATATGTTTTTGTAAATAATCTAACTTCAGGAATTAAAATATTGAAGAATATCCTGAGTTAACATTGAACATTGTGAACTTATGCAAATGAAGATGATGGACTCGTAGCTACCACTAGAGGGATGAACCAGTTATAAAATTTGGAAAAGGACTTGATGGTTGGTGAGAAGATTCTTAAGTTTTTAATGTAAAAAACGTCAGATCCTACAATAAAAGGCTGGCGTTTGATCATTTTTAAACATGTGAATTTTTACCTTTTATTATTTGTCTTTTGAAGAAGTTTTATCTTCTAACCAATATAACCGTGTCTTCTGTGGTTTGTTTAAAAGGATTTAATGATAGACTCGAAAATATTAATATGTTTTTGTAAATAGTCTAACTTTAAGAATTAAAATATTGAAGAATATCCTGAGTTAACATTGAACATTGTGAATAAGAAATGTTTTCTGGATATCTTATCACAGCGCCTTCTATATCTACGACCGACTACAGATGTAGATGGCGCTGTGATTATAAAATTATGCAGCTCCATCTGTACGCTTACAGTTTGTACAACACCATCTACATACATTTGTGTTTAAAATTTTAAAACAAAGAACTACAAATTAATTTCTTTTAAAGATAATTTATATGAAAAAGAAATTAATGATTAATGAAATAATTTAAGTTTTAAAAATTAATTTAAAAACATTTCTAGCGTTGTTTGATAAAATAAACTTCAAAAACTTTTTAAATATTTTAATTTTGTATTTTATATTTTAATTCATTTATACTTTTATTCTTATTATTTATTGCTAATGTCTACTTTTATGTTAAATTCAACGGCTCATTAGGTTCCTTCTTTACATTTGTAGATAAATAAGTATAATAATTTAATGAATATTTTAAATTAAGTTTATTAATGGCAGACACTTGTTAAAAAAATTTTTTTTAAAAATTGAATGAAAAATCTTAGTATTTTATGTTTGATTAAACAAGGTGTTGTAAAGAAATTTAATACTTTCAGAGCTTTTATTAGTAGAAAAGTAGGGTTTTTACGGAATTTTTATGCTACAAAGTTATAAATATATTTATTTTTTTTTCTAACCCAAATAATACACCAAGGAAGTTACCTTATATATTTTTTTTACTCTTGTAAGAAAGTTACATCATCAAAACAAAATCTTTTATGTTATATGAACAAATAATAGCTTTAAAAGTTATTTTTCTGAAAAGATTGAAAGCTGATACTGCATTTAATATAGATTTAATATCAATAATCATGTTTATCTTCTTACAGTATTATTTTTTGCTTGTAAAGTGATCATGTATAATAGATCATATGAGTACATGTTATTTTATTCATATTTTCTTCAAATATTATATATTATATGTTAGAAAATAAAAAAATTATATTTTTAAATTGAAAAAAAAATGCATAAAAACTCTTTAGTATTTTTATAACAAAAGTCATTCAGGAAGATTCTTTCATAACCACATCTGAAAGTTATTTTAGATAATAACGTATATAGAAAATGACCTATCTGTAAAGCTATATAGACGATATAGATTCATAGAAGATTATATTGTGTTTCCGAAATATTAAACAAAGGAATCTTTCTTCCTATCTATCAGGCATCATCAAGAAACAATCTTTTCTTGGTTGTTGTATGGTAGAAGAAAAGTTTTTCTCACATATAAACGACGTGTCTTGTTTGGTATCGTGTAATGTCGTCCACTTTGGATGACTCCGTGTAAGTCTAAAGCAATCAGATAAGTAAGTCGTGCAATAAATCAACTATGAGAAGATTTTAGTATGTTTCCGCTACCTGCAGAGAAAACAGGAAGGATGAGCTGGACCGCAGTCGTTTTCTTATCTTCTGAACCAGTAAAGGAGCCATCTCCTATCTTTCCATGTCATAAATATGTCTTATCGGACATGTCATATCCATGTCACTCCTTTTCGCGTTTTCGCCTCAGTAGGAAATTTTGACAAGACTCTGCTGTGTTCTGTATACTTTGCTTATATAAATATATATATATATAAAAGAATGGTTGGAAAAATTTTAAATTCCGAACTGTTATTTTTTTTATGTCGTGAAAAGTTAAATATAGTAACAGTAGTATCTTCTTTTTCTTGTTTTTCTCTCTTATTTTTTATTGTATTTTTTTTATAGGAGATTACGTGTGACGTTTTAAATGAAATATATTCAGATGGCTACTTTTTGAAACTTGATCATTTGGAGTCACGAAAAAGACAATGAGAAAATATCTGTCAATTTTAGTTTAGAGAGGAAGAAGAATGATATCCACTTGCACTCTTTCATTTGACCCAAAACTGTCCTTTTCGGTTTGTTCGTTGGACGAAAAGATGTTCTTTTTCCCTATCTTTTAACGGACAAAATGGCTATCCACTTTCATTTTTTTTTCTACAGCCAGCAAGATGTTTGCTATAACTTTTCCACCACCAGGAAAACTATTTATCTTTTTTCTTGTTTAATGTAGAACTTAAATTTAAAAGTTTTTCTTCTTCTTTATTGCCTATATAAATAAATATTTAGTAAAATTATATACTGTGTAAGACGAGACAAAATTATTGTTACATCGTCACAATGCCGGCTGCAATTTTTAATCATATAATTAATTTATTTAATTTAAAATATATGCTTTCGATCTCAAATTAGTAGTCTTGCCCTTGTACTGTACTGTACATCATACTTTCCCTGACAGAGTCATGCCGGTTACCTATGTAATTTCGTTGTAAGGGAAAATTTTTGAATTGAAATCACGTGACATCCAGTTTAACTCGGGCGTTCATATATAATTAATTGGAGCCTCCTGCCCTAAACCTTCCATATCTTGTTTCGACTTTAATCTATCAAACACCTTTCTCAAGATTAAGGAAGAACAGACAGACGAAATTTATAGGTCTACAACTTTTTTTTCAAATTGCAGCCCAATAATTAAATGAGAGCACTTCCGACACAAGAGAGAGATGTTCAAGTCATTTATTCTTTCGAACGATTTTAATTTAAGAAATATTTCGTGTAATTCGATAGTAAATTATTAACTATTAAGGTATTCATCATAGTTACGCCAAGAGAATGATGATATGCCAAAAAACAATCCCTCAATTGATGACCCAAGAGAATGGGTACAAGACTTTGCAATAAGTTGTGGATTAAAAATTTGGTCATGATCCGTATTTTTATCGTATAACGTTATATCGATTTTTTTCGGGGAAGCTTTAAGGTATAGCCAGTAGTATCAATTACTTATCGTGACATTTCTTCTCTACGCCACAATCGACCATAATGTGCTTATCCAATGCTATTTAAACACACCCAACGTAGGATAAATAGTAGCAACACTATTGTTTTTCTACTGATTAATGGCTCGAATTTCTTCCGGTCCCTTTCATCTAATCTCAGGTTATTAGTTTCTAGGTAATCTCTACTAGAGGCACTCTAATCGATTTTCACCCGGGGCCATTCACATACAGAGAAAACACCTTCCATTAACATTCGCAAGCACATCGGTGCGCAACGAGATGCAGGAACTTCATTAATTCTATCGATTCTTTCACTTGTTTTTTTACACCAATGACGTCATTAATGAACTTAGTAGATATACAAAAGTCCAAAAACAATCCGTGACATAAAAATTCCCTAAACACAAGAGGTTATAGCGCAGTTTACTTTTCGATTTCATTTATCTTATTTTGAAAAGTTGATAATGGAAAAACGTTTACAAGTAAAACAGGAAGATTGTTACAGACTTGTTCAAACAAAGAGGGGGGAAAGAAAAAAAATATTTTTTTAAACAGGGAAAAGTAATTATAATTTTCGTAATTTTTTCCCTGAACTCTTATAAAAGATTAGTATCCTTTAACTGACAAGTGTAGCGCTAGTATACTGTACAACGTGAGTCTTTCATCATTCATTTTATGCTTTTCGTCTCGCATCTGTTGCTGTTTAAATAAAATATAACTTTAAAAAAACTTTATTATCAATTTTTCTAACAAAAGTATAAAAACAGAACAAAAAAAACAAACAATTCTAAAATATTCTGGCAACTGCATTTTATTATTAACATCGAATGTTTTCAATTTTTTTTTTTTTTTTAATATCCCTTCAGTATGTTTTCATTAACGAATGTAAAGATAAGCATAACAAAAGAAATAAACGATCTTTATACCTAATTTTCTCGTGGTATCGAGGTAAACAAACATTCTTTCAAAAATTTAAACTGTGTTAGAACGAATATCAAGTTAAAAATTACCAACGACTTTAGTAAACTATACCGTTTTCAAGCGAAAATTCTATTAAAGTAAATTTAATGAAATTGCAAGGTTGAAACATATTCTTATCAGAAAATTCAATAAGTAACACAGCATTTATAAATTTACGACCTTTTGAAATTATATAGAGATAATTATACACATTAAAATTCGCGTAGTAAATTTATTGACTTTTTAGCGATAAAGATACATTTTTTTAAAAAAATGATGTTAATTAAATAAATGTGTGTAACTTCCATACATTAAAAAAATGCAAAATTTGTTTAATGGCCAATTTAATTTTATAAAATTTATTAATTTTAAATTTTAAATCAATTCATTTGTTTAATTTTTTAAATTTAATTTTAAAATTAAATATATTTCACTTAATAAGTTCTTAACTTAATAAATTTCGATATAATAAACTTAATTCAATTCTAAAATTTTATTTATTTTACAAACTTGAAATATCTTTTTGTGAGAAAAATCGATTTCATATTTCATTTAATGATTCAATTAAAAATTTTTCATTTCTTTCTAGCTCTCAATTTCACCTGAAATAATAAGAAATTAAAGTTTAGAATTCTCTGAAATAAATAAATATCGATATAAATTATTGCATAATTAATATAAAATGTAACAACTAAACAACCAGTTAATGTTGGAATTTTAAAATAAATTAAATAGTTAAAACGTGAAAAATTTGTAATAATTGATTCTGAGTACGTTAAAGTAAAAAATTAATCGATTTTACCTTATAAATTAAAGTAATTAATAGATTTTTTGTCATAAAATGAAATTACTAATCGATTCGTGTGACTAAACTAACAAAATTAATCAATTTCGAGCAATAAAAGTTTTTATTAATCGATTTCAACGGTATAAAATCGTAAATTAATCGATCTTTAGAAAACGTGCTAAAATCAATGAATTAATCGATTTTAATAATCGATTTTCTGAATTAATCGATTTCTAATATGATTCATTTCATTTATTCGTTTTCAATAATGAAAAAATAAGTGATCGATTTCATTTTATTTTTTATTTTTATTTTTATTTGAAATTGAACATTTTATTCATTTTATTTTTGAAATTTGATTCATTTTATTTCGTAAAGTGGATTTATTTCATATTGTGTTTATTTTGTTATTGTATTTTGTTCTTTAGAAAGCGGATTAGCTTTATCTTTTTAAATTTGATTAATTTAACGGTTTATTTTTTAAATTGATGAAATGGAAGTTTATTTATTATATTTTTAATAATTTTATTTATTTTTTTTGGCCTTCTCCACCATTCGAATCATTTCATCCTTTATATAAAATAAGATTAATTTCTTTCGTCTTTAAAACTTGATCGATTTATGCGATTTTTTAAAACATGATTAATTTCATATGATATTGATCAATTTGTGATCGATCTTATTCGTTACGTGTGATTAATTTCATTGTTTTAAACGTGATCAATCTCACTTTTAACGCTGTCAATATATATAAAAATTGATATGAATCAAGTAAGTCATCAAACATATGTAAATACAATATAATAATATTCATAAAATTAAAAAAAAAATTTTTAAATAAATAATTATATGATATTTATAATTTCACGTAATAATCAATTAAAAAATATATTTATTTCTTATAAAATACATTTATGTAATCCCGTTTTTATATAAATTAAGTTTCATTAAATTCGAATAGTTTGTCATTAAAAATTTAATTAACAATTACTCGAAATTAATTGAAATAATTTTTAAATTAATTAGAAATTTAAAAAAAAATTAAATAAAATTGAAAATATTTCCGTTAACTCGCATATAAATTTGTTTTCATTAAAAATTATATAATGTTTTTTTTAATGTCCTTATATAAAATTTTAAATATTAATTTTATTAAATTGATGATAATCTCTTAAAAGAGAATCATTTATTTTAAACACTTAAATAATTATTTTATAAAAATTAAAATAAATAAATAAATAAAATTTTATTAATTAAGAGGCATCACAAAGAGCATCCATTAAGAATTTTCACAAGATTTTATTTAAATATTCTGATAGCTTGTGACATTGGTTAAAGAGCTTATTTAATTTCTTTGATTTTTATTATTATTCAAGACATGTATTAAGTAAATTCTAAGTAAAAAAATAAAATCTTTTCTTCTTTCAAATGTGTGTCTATGTGTATATATTTACCTTACTCGTCTAACATTATTAATACGTCATGTCTATGCTAATCACATTTAAAACTTATTTCCTAAAGTAACTTTTATTCCTAAGCAACTTAATTATATTTCAAATTGAATTTTGGTGTTTTAGCCATCGTAAACATCTCTACAACTTCTTACTTTTACTTTAATTTAAATAAGATAACGAAAAAAACATGTGCTTCAGAAAGTCTAGCTGTTAGTACTTTAAATACACTACAAAAAACTAATTTCTGAATGATATAAATTTATTTTTAAAGTAAATTAACGCTTCCTTATTAAGAAAACGGTAATGTTAGTCAGTCAATTTAATTTTGTACTTTTAGTATAATTAAATAGCAAAAGAAGTAAGTCTATAGTATTTTTGAGTATACGTCATGTAACTCTTCACGGTTTGTTTAGCTATAACTTAATTTATTTACAGAAGTAAAAAGACATTCTTTAGTATGTTTATGTATATATTCGAACCGAATAGAGTTATTTAATAATAGAAAAACAGGTAATTTTGGGTTTATTCATAAGTAACTTTTTGAGGATTGATTTAATTTAAGTTTAATTGGGAAAATTATAATGTTATATAAAGTTTGTGCTTGCTGATAAGTAAGCTTAAGCTTTATATAGCTTCTAATTGCAAAAAACAGCGAGATATGTATTCATGAGGAGGAAAAGATGGATGGCATTAGACAAATTTATTTGTACTGTACTGTACATGTGTAATACATAAACATATGTATATAATATGAACGTTTATATAAAAGTACAGTACGTGAAGGTAGCATGTCCATAAAGGTTTATTTAATCATTTAAAAAGCAGACATGTGTATGTGTATTTAGTAATTTTAATATGCATGTTATGTAATTCATTAAAGTGTACACTCCAAATTATACACATCTACTAGTCACTTGTACCTGTATAAATATAAATTTATACTGACAGAAGATTAGTTCATTCGTGTAAAAACATACAGCAAAGGAACATATATGCTATATAAAGGCATGTTTATTCATTAAAATCTGACAAAAAAGTAAATTTATAAGTAAATATAAAACTTAATTTTTAAAACGATATATAAGTTAATTAAAGTAATAAAAATGTTGTAAAGGTGAAATAACAATAAGCATTTAATTCAAATTATTTAATTAAAATAAAACTTTTTTGTGTTAAAAATCAAGGATTTAAGTAATAAATTATCCACAATTTAACCTTTTTCTTCGGTACCAAGTATAAATTATTGGATCATAAAAAGGTGAATATATAATAAATTCAAGGTTGTATATTATAAACTTTTGCGATGTCGCCAGTAAGTTAACTATCGAACTACTGTACGTTTATGATTGCATTCATGCCTCTTATCTGAACTAACGTATATGATGAGTACTTTGTTCTACTCTTCGATCCACACTTCGCATATATAGTGGCTGATCACAGCTAGAAATGTGGAAGTGCGGCTGATTTAATCGCCCAGTTGAAACACTCTCCCTGTAAAAAATTAACAACAAAAATATTCAAAATATATATCAAAAAGGTAGGAAACATATTCAGTTTTATAATATATAAATAAAGAATTTCTAGAACTGATTTAAATTGTTAATTATTAAAATATTGTTATTTATATTCCAAGCATAGGACGTTGGAGAAGTTGAACGGGATTAGAGTTAACTACAGCTGTATATATAAATGTAAATTCATTTCTCTGATAAGAGGGAATTAATTTAAGATACAATTTCCTTTCTAGTTGATTCATTCGAATTTATCCTTTCTCTACTATCACTGACATTAAATATCTCCACATGTTTATCACTGGTTCAGCAAAGAAGCTAAATGGCACTTATCTTAGTGAGTGAATTCTGCTTTAGACATTCGTGTTCTAATCACATAACCTTCAATCTCTTATATTTACTAAATTTACATTTAGTTTCGAAGGAATTCTATATATTTACTACCATATTTATAAATTTAATGCCTCGTTAACACTAGAATTCGTTAAATTTAATGTTGTTTCCAATTATCTTTTAAACGTAATAATTAATTATGTTTTAAAGGGTTTATTTAATGATTATTTTTGTCTAGAAATTAATTTTAAAATATTGAACGGAAAAAATAAATTATGGTTTCGATTACTAAGAAAAATAAGAGAATTGAATTACAAATAATTAAATTTCGCTTAATTATTTACAATTTAAAAAGTGTCGAATAACAATCTGAATCTAATAATTTAAACAAAATTATTTAAATATTACAGTTAAATTAAAGGTTTTTAACCTATCGGATTAACTTCATCAAAGGAAGATGCAAGGGAGGTTCGAGGCAAGTTCCAGAAAAGTTTTTGCAATTGTTTCCTTACTGGATAAAATACGAATTTTTTCTTTATAACTCCTCTAAAAGTGGACCCTTATTAGGATATGAAGTATAGGATATGAAGGTTCTTGTCTTTCTCAAAGTAAAATTTTTTTCAACGAGAAATAATTTTATTTTGTGACATCGTCACAACGCCGGGCTGTAATTTTTAATTTATTTAATTTTAAATATATGCTCTCCATCTCAAATTAGTAGTGGCTTGCCCCAGTATATCGTACTTTTTATTTAACAATAGAGTCGTGCCAGTCATTTCTCTAACTTCTTTCAGAAGAAGTTTAGAATTAAAATCACATGACTTCTGGTTTGAATTGGAAGTTCGTATAGTTAATCGGGGCCACATAACTTTAAGCTTTCTAGTCTCGAATGTCAACTATCTAACTGTCTTCGCGAGATTAAGTAAACGGACAGACAGACAGACGGACGGCAGTGGAAATTTATAGATCTAAAAATTTTTGAAATTGCAGCCCAATGAAGAAGCAATTGCAAAAATTTTCCACAGAGGCACCACACACTTCCTTTGAATTTTCTTTACATCTCCCCCGATAAAGTACGCTCTACACATTAAAAATCTTTATTTTAATCAAACTTTTAAATGATTGGGCTACAATTTAATAAAACTTCAGACCGATAAATTCCCATTATCTGTCTGTTTGTCAGTCCTTCCTTAAGAACAGTGTTAGGTAGATAAAAGTCGCGACCAGACATGGAGAGCATAGGAGTAGCTGGTTCCGATTAACTGTTTCAGTACTTCTTGTCTCGACCGAACGTTATGTAATTTCAATTCGAAATTTTTCCCAGAACGGAGTGTGTGTTATAGAACTGGCACGACTCTGTTCTTATAAGGAAAAGTATGATGTACAGTACAGTACAGTACTGTACAGGAGCAAGACACTATTAATTTGAGACCGAGAGCATATATTTTAAATTAAACAAATTTTAAAAATATCATTAAAATTTTTTTCATTTTGTTTAAATTATTTAAATATTCGAATAAAACAGAGATCCTTAACTTGAGATGTGTTTCGTGGAAGGAGAAACAGGAGCAGTGTAAGATACTAGATAATATTCTAATTTGGTGAAGGGTAGGAACCATTTTTTCCTCACACCGTACAGTACATAGAAATTGAATAAACAGCAATCATACTATATTAATTAATAAAAATGTAATATAATATAAAATAATAAATGAAAGTTAGGTTTTTTAATATAAATTAAATAATTAAGATTGAAAAAAAATTTAAATTTATTGAAAAAGGGGCGGCATCTAAGATAACTTTCAATTGTTGAATGCTTAGCAATCAGACTTGTAACAACATATTGATCGTGTTTGTCGCTACTTCATTGAAAATTAAGCGAACGGAGAAACCTTTAAACTAATTTAACAAGTTTCATTGTTATTTTGAGTTTGAGAACTAATTTCCCTTTTTAAACATGGTTAAAGAACAAACAATTCTAAATGAATTTTCATTTGTTTTTTCGTTAAATGTTAAACAAATTAAATATCTGACTTACAACTGTTACTTTACTTGTTTATTCTGATCTGGTTTCGTATTGTTTACATTAATCTTCTTGTAAATTATGTGATGCTACAATATCTAAGATGCAAAACAACGTAACAAGATACATACGCGAATCTCTATCAGGGTATGCATTATTATGGATGTAGAGAAGTAATGCAATTTCAGTTAAACAAAGATTTTGCATCTTTGTTTAACTGAAAACGTGTGAAAAGCATCACTAAAGGTGTATACGTCAAAGATGCAAAACACAACAAAACGTAAGGATAAAGTACGGTACACATTAATATCAACTGTAGAGTACAAGTACTGTACAGTACAAAACAAGTACAACCGTATTGTGAAGTGGAGCATTACAATGAAACTTCAGCAATGCAAACCCGTATTATTTTTCTATACGTTGCATTGGTATGAAATTATTAAGTCATAAATATAAATATCAGAACATATTCTGTACGTAATGATGTATTTACCGCAATATATGTGCAATAGTGCCTTATATTAGTTTCGTGGGGCTCGGCAAATTTAAATTAGAAGGTCCCATGTACTGTACAGTATTGACTTCAGATATTACTCAGGAAGTTTTTCGATGAAATATATTCTTATAAAAAATTTGTTTGGGCCCCCTGAGTCTTCAGGTAATTTTCCTTTTTGCCACTAGGATATCGCGTCACTGTATATATGTATGAACTGTACGCACTACTACACGCTATAACATATATAGCATAATGATAAAATCTCAGTAGTACTGTACACCGTAGCCTGAATTATATTCTATCTTTGTACAGTACTACTCTAATACTCTAATAGTATTAGAGTCGTACAGTACAAAGATAGAATATAATTCATGCTACGGTGTACAGGACTATGACACAAATAGTGGAAATAATTGAACAATAAAAACAGTACAAATCAAAACGTATATCAGAATACATTAATTCTGTATTTCTTAATATCGATAGCTTCAAAATACTGAAATTATGTAAGTTATTTAAAATTATTTTAAAGTAAAAAAGTTATTTTCACAACTTCAGACATTTATGCACATATGAATCTTTGAACAACGGCCACTGACAGGACACAAAAAGTGTCCGTTGTTGACAGGTGGCTATTATTAATGGAACAATGCATCCTAGCATAACTTACGTTACAATGCTAACAGTATCAATTAATACGTTACATTACACAGAATATTGACCTGTAGATCAATATTCTCTTATTATTGTTACGTATATAATTGTGGAAACATTATTATCATTTATGTTAATGAGATATTTGATAGTTCGTTTGTTAGTTTGTCAATTGTTAAAGGTAGCTTTAAATTAAATATTTAAACAAACAATTGGTTTGTTATGATTTATAATACATTAGCGAGCCTTCCGAGTGTAATTTAATTAACTAAATAAAATTAAATTATAATTTAGAAGGTAAATAAAGTCGAAAATATAATATATATATATTTAACTTCTCCTTGGCAGAAAGTAACTGGAATATTACAAATTCTGCAGCTGAAATTCTATTTTCTACAATATTTTTTAGTGTTTTAGTAGGATAGAAAAATAATATTACTACGAAAAAGGATCTTAGTAAATCGATACAATCAGAAAAAAAAATATAGAATAAAAAGAAATTGAAAGTATGAAAGGATATCATCCTACAATGCTGACGTAAGTTAAGTTTTTGATCTTTCTTGAAAAATATCACCCCAAAAAAACATACAATTTTTAAATTTGTTTTTTTCGTATATAAAAAAGCATTCTATTTATCAAAAACTTGGATAAAAATCGTCATTACATCAGCTGGGTACGTCCACATGACTTTAACACTTGATGCTGTTGACAGTTACAGCACCTGAGATACATCCACTTGAATTATAAAAAAATTTATTTTCAGTAAACTAAATCATAAAAGTTAAAGGGAAAAACTCTCGAGATGTTTAAAATCATAAAACTTTAATTAAAGTTAATTATATTTGCATTATTTTTGTTAATGAACGTAAAAATCATGGCGAAATTTTGTATATGTGAATTATCCAATCAATTTCGAACTTAAATAATCAATCCGTCAATTTATTGTTTGTAAAGTTAATAGCTTAACGCTAATTGGTTAAATTTTCAATATTTGAATTGATTAATATATTGAACAGTTATTGTGAAGTATTAGATAAAAAATAAAAGAGGGAAAATGTTTAAAAGCTTTAAAAACTCAATTAAAATTTAATTAAATTTTGATTAATTTCATCTAAAATAAGTAAAAGCCGTCTAGAAATTTTAAATATTTGAATTAACCAATCAAGATTAAGAAATGGAATACGTAAGTAATCAATTAACCAATCATTCATTGAGTTATTATCGAGAAATTAGAAAGGTGAAGTCGGAACGTTACTCATTTATTGGATATCAATCAGCCAATCTGACACGATTTTATCGATTAATCGGGATTTATCCAATTAATTTTTAAAAAAGAACACAGCAATGGAAGGATTTTTACGTTGATTGCTTGAGTTTAAATTGCAATTATTTCTGATTGGCGATGTTATATTTGTTCGTTTACGTGAAAGATAAATGGTTGAAAGTCTGTAAATTCCGTTTTAATTAAAGAAAAATCGTATGAGTTTTTTGGTTCGATCGCTTAAAATGTTAGAAAATTTAATTTATACTTTCCTCACTGTTAAAGTATGGTTCTCGTGGAAAAAAAATGACCCCTTCTTTAAGCTTTACATTTTTGGGTTCAGGGGACCTTGAAACATTGAAAAATGCGAACATTTTGGGGAGGTATGTATGTTCGTGTGGGGGCGCAATTTTGTTTACCCACTTTGAAGCTTCATAACTTCTATGATTTTTGTCGAAAATTTCTGAAATTTCGTAGGGAGAATTGAATGTTAGGGGTTCGATGCTGGTAAATTTTGGAGGTTAAAGGTCGAGGAGGTGGGGAGATAGAGAGGGTCACGTATCGTATCTCGAATGGGATTGGACTTAAACAAAATTTTAATCGTTATTAGCATTTACATTTTTCTTTTTTATAAACTCATCTCTACCTTCAAAATTAAGCTTTTTTATTTTATAATAATTAATAATACAAACGGTTTTTAAGTAAAATATTATAACAGATGGCGCCACACGCAATTTTAAATTATTTTGCCGGGAAAATTAAGCAACTCGTTGATGGATTTTTATACTACAGTAGAACCTCGATTATACGCCCCCGATCAACCGACCCCTCGGTTAACCGACCGTCCTAGACGGCAAATTTCAAATGTCCGCTAGTGATGTGGCGCTACAATATTTGGCTATGTCTTGGCTACTTTAATATTATTTTTACGTGTTTTAGCTGGCAACACTCATTCGACCATGAAAGGGAGCCAGTATTTAAACGAAGCNCTTTAGTATTTTTATAACAAAAGTCATTCAGGAAGATTCTTTCATAACCACATCTGAAAGTTATTTTAGATAATAACGTATATAGAAAATGACCTATCTGTAAAGCTATATAGACGATATAGATTCATAGAAGATTATATTGTGTTTCCGAAATATTAAACAAAGGAATCTTTCTTCCTATCTATCAGGCATCATCAAGAAACAATCTTTTCTTGGTTGTTGTATGGTAGAAGAAAAGTTTTTCTCACATATAAACGACGTGTCTTGTTTGGTATCGTGTAATGTCGTCCACTTTGGATGACTCCGTGTAAGTCTAAAGCAATCAGATAAGTAAGTCGTGCAATAAATCAACTATGAGAAGATTTTAGTATGTTTCCGCTACCTGCAGAGAAAACAGGAAGGATGAGCTGGACCGCAGTCGTTTTCTTATCTTCTGAACCAGTAAAGGAGCCATCTCCTATCTTTCCATGTCATAAATATGTCTTATCGGACATGTCATATCCATGTCACTCCTTTTCGCGTTTTCGCCTCAGTAGGAAATTTTGACAAGACTCTGCTGTGTTCTGTATACTTTGCTTATATAAATATATATATATATAAAAGAATGGTTGGAAAAATTTTAAATTCCGAACTGTTATTTTTTTTATGTCGTGAAAAGTTAAATATAGTAACAGTAGTATCTTCTTTTTCTTGTTTTTCTCTCTTATTTTTTATTGTATTTTTTTTATAGGAGATTACGTGTGACGTTTTAAATGAAATATATTCAGATGGCTACTTTTTGAAACTTGATCATTTGGAGTCACGAAAAAGACAATGAGAAAATATCTGTCAATTTTAGTTTAGAGAGGAAGAAGAATGATATCCACTTGCACTCTTTCATTTGACCCAAAACTGTCCTTTTCGGTTTGTTCGTTGGACGAAAAGATGTTCTTTTTCCCTATCTTTTAACGGACAAAATGGCTATCCACTTTCATTTTTTTTTCTACAGCCAGCAAGATGTTTGCTATAACTTTTCCACCACCAGGAAAACTATTTATCTTTTTTCTTGTTTAATGTAGAACTTAAATTTAAAAGTTTTTCTTCTTCTTTATTGCCTATATAAATAAATATTTAGTAAAATTATATACTGTGTAAGACGAGACAAAATTATTGTTACATCGTCACAATGCCGGCTGCAATTTTTAATCATATAATTAATTTATTTAATTTAAAATATATGCTTTCGATCTCAAATTAGTAGTCTTGCCCTTGTACTGTACTGTACATCATACTTTCCCTGACAGAGTCATGCCGGTTACCTATGTAATTTCGTTGTAAGGGAAAATTTTTGAATTGAAATCACGTGACATCCAGTTTAACTCGGGCGTTCATATATAATTAATTGGAGCCTCCTGCCCTAAACCTTCCATATCTTGTTTCGACTTTAATCTATCAAACACCTTTCTCAAGATTAAGGAAGAACAGACAGACGAAATTTATAGGTCTACAACTTTTTTTTCAAATTGCAGCCCAATAATTAAATGAGAGCACTTCCGACACAAGAGAGAGATGTTCAAGTCATTTATTCTTTCGAACGATTTTAATTTAAGAAATATTTCGTGTAATTCGATAGTAAATTATTAACTATTAAGGTATTCATCATAGTTACGCCAAGAGAATGATGATATGCCAAAAAACAATCCCTCAATTGATGACCCAAGAGAATGGGTACAAGACTTTGCAATAAGTTGTGGATTAAAAATTTGGTCATGATCCGTATTTTTATCGTATAACGTTATATCGATTTTTTTCGGGGAAGCTTTAAGGTATAGCCAGTAGTATCAATTACTTATCGTGACATTTCTTCTCTACGCCACAATCGACCATAATGTGCTTATCCAATGCTATTTAAACACACCCAACGTAGGATAAATAGTAGCAACACTATTGTTTTTCTACTGATTAATGGCTCGAATTTCTTCCGGTCCCTTTCATCTAATCTCAGGTTATTAGTTTCTAGGTAATCTCTACTAGAGGCACTCTAATCGATTTTCACCCGGGGCCATTCACATACAGAGAAAACACCTTCCATTAACATTCGCAAGCACATCGGTGCGCAACGAGATGCAGGAACTTCATTAATTCTATCGATTCTTTCACTTGTTTTTTTACACCAATGACGTCATTAATGAACTTAGTAGATATACAAAAGTCCAAAAACAATCCGTGACATAAAAATTCCCTAAACACAAGAGGTTATAGCGCAGTTTACTTTTCGATTTCATTTATCTTATTTTGAAAAGTTGATAATGGAAAAACGTTTACAAGTAAAACAGGAAGATTGTTACAGACTTGTTCAAACAAAGAGGGGGGAAAGAAAAAAAATATTTTTTTAAACAGGGAAAAGTAATTATAATTTTCGTAATTTTTTCCCTGAACTCTTATAAAAGATTAGTATCCTTTAACTGACAAGTGTAGCGCTAGTATACTGTACAACGTGAGTCTTTCATCATTCATTTTATGCTTTTCGTCTCGCATCTGTTGCTGTTTAAATAAAATATAACTTTAAAAAAACTTTATTATCAATTTTTCTAACAAAAGTATAAAAACAGAACAAAAAAAACAAACAATTCTAAAATATTCTGGCAACTGCATTTTATTATTAACATCGAATGTTTTCAATTTTTTTTTTTTTTTTAATATCCCTTCAGTATGTTTTCATTAACGAATGTAAAGATAAGCATAACAAAAGAAATAAACGATCTTTATACCTAATTTTCTCGTGGTATCGAGGTAAACAAACATTCTTTCAAAAATTTAAACTGTGTTAGAACGAATATCAAGTTAAAAATTACCAACGACTTTAGTAAACTATACCGTTTTCAAGCGAAAATTCTATTAAAGTAAATTTAATGAAATTGCAAGGTTGAAACATATTCTTATCAGAAAATTCAATAAGTAACACAGCATTTATAAATTTACGACCTTTTGAAATTATATAGAGATAATTATACACATTAAAATTCGCGTAGTAAATTTATTGACTTTTTAGCGATAAAGATACATTTTTTTAAAAAAATGATGTTAATTAAATAAATGTGTGTAACTTCCATACATTAAAAAAATGCAAAATTTGTTTAATGGCCAATTTAATTTTATAAAATTTATTAATTTTAAATTTTAAATCAATTCATTTGTTTAATTTTTTAAATTTAATTTTAAAATTAAATATATTTCACTTAATAAGTTCTTAACTTAATAAATTTCGATATAATAAACTTAATTCAATTCTAAAATTTTATTTATTTTACAAACTTGAAATATCTTTTTGTGAGAAAAATCGATTTCATATTTCATTTAATGATTCAATTAAAAATTTTTCATTTCTTTCTAGCTCTCAATTTCACCTGAAATAATAAGAAATTAAAGTTTAGAATTCTCTGAAATAAATAAATATCGATATAAATTATTGCATAATTAATATAAAATGTAACAACTAAACAACCAGTTAATGTTGGAATTTTAAAATAAATTAAATAGTTAAAACGTGAAAAATTTGTAATAATTGATTCTGAGTACGTTAAAGTAAAAAATTAATCGATTTTACCTTATAAATTAAAGTAATTAATAGATTTTTTGTCATAAAATGAAATTACTAATCGATTCGTGTGACTAAACTAACAAAATTAATCAATTTCGAGCAATAAAAGTTTTTATTAATCGATTTCAACGGTATAAAATCGTAAATTAATCGATCTTTAGAAAACGTGCTAAAATCAATGAATTAATCGATTTTAATAATCGATTTTCTGAATTAATCGATTTCTAATATGATTCATTTCATTTATTCGTTTTCAATAATGAAAAAATAAGTGATCGATTTCATTTTATTTTTTATTTTTATTTTTATTTGAAATTGAAAGAAATCCCTAAACTTTAAG